>NC_057804.1:358386856-358420243 GCF_018294505.1 Triticum aestivum
CGAGGAGGGGCCCTAGCACACCGTAGACATTATCTTGGCCGTGTGCGGTGCCCCCCTCCATAGTTTACGCCTCCGGTCATAATTTTATAGTGCTTAGGCGAAGCACTGCGGATATCACTTCACCGTCACTGTCACCACGTCGTCGTGCTGGCAGAACTCATCTACTACCTCGACATATTGCTGGATCAACAAGACGTGGGACATCACCGAGATGAACGTGTGTAGAACTCGGAGGTGTCGTACATTCGATACTCAATCGGTGGATCGCGAAGAAAGTTTGAATACATCAACCGCGTTGTGAAAGGCTTCCGCTTACGATCTACGAGGGTACATGATACGTCTCCATCGTATCTACTTTTCCTAACGCTTTTTCTCTTTTTTTGGTCTCTAATTTACATGATTTGAATGGAACTAACCCGGACTAATGTTGTTTTCAGTAGAACTACCATGGTGTTTTTTTTGTGCAGAAATAAAAGTTCTTGGAATGGACCGAAACTTTGCAAGGATTTTTTATACAATAAAAGAAAATATATGGAGCCAAGAACCATCGGAGGGGGGCACTTGGGTGGGACGACCCACCAGGGTGCGCAACCCCCTCCACGCGCGCCTAGGTGGGTTGTCCCCACCTAGTGGCCCCGGTGACCCTGAAACCGATGCTACCAAATCACATATTTCCAGAAAAAAATTTAGGGAGAAAGAATTATCGTGTTTCACAAGATAGAGCCACCACCATCTCATGTTCTTCATCGGGAGGCCAGACCTGTTGTCTGTTTGGGGCTCCCGAGAGGGGGATCTTCGATTTCGTCATCACCAACACATCTCCATCGCCAATTCCATGATGCTCCCCACCGGGAGTGAGTAATACCTTCGTAGGCTCGCTGGTCGGTGAGGAGTTGGATAAGATTCATCATGTAATCAAGTTAGTTTTGTTAGGGTCTGATCCCTAGTATCCACTATGTTTTGAGATTGATGTTGCTATGACTTTTCCATGCTTAATGCTTGTCACTTTGGTCCCAGGTGCCATGATTTCAGATCTGAGTTGTTTATGTTATCACCATTATATCTATGTTCTAGATACGATCTTGCAAGTTATAGTCACCTACTATGTGTTATGATCCGGCAACCCCGGAGTGAAAATAGTCGGGACCACTCCCGATGATGACCGTAGTTTGAGGAGTTCATGTATTCACAGTGTGTTAATGCTTTGTTCCGGTTCTCTATTAAAAGGAGGCCTTAATATCCCTTAGTTTCCAATAGGACCGCGCTGCCACGGGAGGGTAGGACAAAAGATGTCATGCAAGTTCTTTCCATAAGCACGTATGATTATTTACGGAGTACATGCCTACATTATATTTATGAACTGGAGCTAGTGCCGTATCGCCCTAGGTCATGACTGTCTCATGATGAATATCATACAACGAGTCACCGATCCAATGCCTACAAATTTACCTTAAATTGTTCGTGCTAAGTTACTACTGCTGCTACTGCTATTGTCACTACTACAAAATCATTGCTATCACTGTTACTGTTTTTGTTGCTGTTGCGACTATTATCAAAACTATCATACTACTTTGCTACTGAGCACTTTGCTGCAGATAATTAATCTCCAGGTGTGGTTGAATTGAGAACTCAGCTGCCAATACCTTCAAATATTCTTTGGATCCCATTGTGTCGAATCTATAAATTTGGGTTGAATACTCTACCCTCGAAAACTGTTGTGATCCCCTATACTTGTGGGCTATCAGTACATAGACACACTCTTCCCCTCGTTGTTGTTCGTCTCAGAGATAGATCTTGTCTGAGCGTAGGAATATTTTTGAAATTGCATGCTATGTTCCCAACTGTGGTATCAGAGCCAAGCCTATGCGTGGATGATATGCATGAGTAGAACACAAAGAGTTTTGGGAGGTGATAGTCATTCTGCTTACCACCAATGTCTTATTTTGATTCGACGGTATTGTTGGATGAAGCGGCCCGGACCAACCTTACATGACCACGTTCATGAGACCGGTTGCACCGACAGACATGCAACTAGTTTTGCATAAAGGTGGATGGCGGGTGTCTGTTTTCCTACTTTAGTTGAATCAAATTTGACTGTGGCCGGTCCTTGTTGAAGCTTAAAACAGAAAACTTGATAAATCACCATTGTGGTTTTTGTGCCGTATGTAAGAACGGTTCTTGCTACAAGCCTGTAGCAGCCACGTAAAACATGCAACAACAAAGTAGAGGATGTCTAACTTGTTTTTGGAGGGAATGTTGTGATATGATATGGTCAAGACATGATGTGATATACGTTAATAGTATGAGATGATCATATTTTGTAATCTACTCGCAACCGGTAGGAGCCTTATGGTTATCTCTTTATTGTATGAAATGCAAATGCCATGTAATTTCTTTACTTTATTGCTATGAGTCAGCAATACTCGTGGAAGAAATAGTTGGCGAGACGACCACGATGCAACAATGGAGATCAAGGTGTCGAGCCGGTGACGATGGAGACCATGACGATGCTTTGGAGATGGAGATCAAAAGCACAAGATGATAATGGCCATACCATGTCACATATTTTTGATTGCATGTGATGTTTGTCCTTTATACATCTTATTTTGCTTAGAACGGTGGTTGCATTATAGGATGATCCCTTCATTAAATTTCAAGGTAAAAGTATTCTCCCTGAGTATGCACCGTTGCTACAGTTTGTCGTGTTGAGACACTAAGTGATTATTGGGTGTGATAGACTCTACATTGACATACAACAGGTGTAAGCCAGATTTACACATGGGGAATACTTGGGTTAAACTTGAGGAGCCTAGCATGTACATACGTGGTCTTGGAACACTGGAGATCGAAATATCGAACGTGAATCATATAGTACACATGATCAACGTAGAGATGTTCACCATTGATGACTACCCCATCTCACGTGATGATGGGACCTAGGTTAGTTGATTTGGATCACGTCACACTTAGATGACTTAACGGATGTCAGTGTAAGTGGGTGTTCTTAAGTAATTTGATTCATTGAAGTTTAATTTATCATGAACTTAGTCCTGATAGTATTTGCGAATTATGTTGTAGATCAATAGCTCGCGTTGTAGCTCCCCTATGTTTTTTGATATGTTCCTAGAGAAAACTAAGTTGAAAGATGGTAGTAGCAATGATGCGGACTGGGTCCGTGATCTAAGGATTATCCTCATTATTGCATAGAAGAATTATGTACTTAATACACCGCTAGGTGACAGACCTGTTGCACGAGCAGATGCAGACGTTATGAAAGACTGGCAAGCTCGATATGATGACTACTTGATAGTTTACTGCACCATGCTTTACACTTAGAACCGGGGCTTAAAAAACGTTTTGAACTCCATAGAGCATATGAGATGTTCCAAGAGCTGAAATTGGTATTTTAGACTCATGCCCATGTCGAGAGGTATGAGACCTATGACAAGTACTTTGCCTACAAGATGGAGGAGAATAGTTAAGCTAGTGAATCAAGTTGGAGTTAATCTTCTAGATAAAATAGTGATTGACAAAGTTCTCTAGTTACTATCACCAAGCTACTAGAACTTCGTGATGAACTATAATATGCAAGGGATGACGAAAACCATTCCTGAGCTTTCCGCGATGCTGAAATCGGCAAAGGTAGAAATCAAGAAAGAGCATCAAGTGTTGATGGTTAACAAGACCACTAGTTTCAAGAAAAAAGGCAAGGGAAAGAAAGGGAACTTCAAGAAGAATGACAAGCAAGTTGTCACTCCCGTGAAGAAGCCCAAAGTTGGACCTAAGCCTACTTCAAAGGAAACGGTCACTAGAAGCGGAACTACCCAAAAATATTTAGCGGATAAGAAGGATGGCAAAGTGAACAAAAGGTATATTTGATATACATGTTTTTATGTGTACCTTACTAGTGCTCGTAGTAGACCCTTGGTATTTGATAACTGTTCGGTTGCTAAGATTACTAACTCAAAACATGAGTTGCAGAATAAATACTAGTTGAGGGTGAAGTGACGATGTGTGTTAGAAGTGGTTCCAAGATTGATATGATCATCTTCGCACACTCCCTATACTTTCGGGATTAGTGTTGAACCTAAATAAATGTTATTTGTTGTTTGCGTTGAGCATGAAAAAGATAGGATCGTGTTTATTGCAATATTGTTATTCATTTAAGATAGAGAATAATTTTTATTCTGTTTACATGAATAAAACCTTCTATGGACATACACCCAATGTTAGTGGTTTATTGAATCTCGATCGTAGTGATACACATATTCATAATATTGATGCCAAAAGATGCAAAGTTGATAATGATAGTGCAACATACATTTGGCACTGCGTTTAGGTCATATTGGTGTAAAGTGCATGAAGAAACTCCATGCTGATGGGCTTTTGGAATCACTTGATTATGTATCATTTGATACTTGTGTACCATGCCTCATGGGCAAGACGACTGAAACTCCATTCTCCAGATCAATGGAGCCATCCAATGACTTATTGGAAATAGCACATACCATGCGGTCCGATGAGTGTTGAGGCATGCGGTCGTATCGTTATTATCTGACCTTCAGAGATGATTGGAGCAGATATGGGTATATCTACTTAATGAAACACAAGCCTGAAACATTTGAAAAGTTCAAAGAATTTCAGAACGAAGTGGAGAATCATCATAACAAGAAAATAAAGTTTCTATGATCTGATCGTGGAGGCGAATACTTGAGTTACGTGTTTTGCCTTCATTTAAAACAATGTGGATTGTTTCACAACTCACGCCACCTGGAAGTCTAGAACACCACAGTGTAATGGTGTGTCCGAAGGTCGTAACCGCACTTTATTAGATATATGGTGTGATATATGATGTCTCTTACCGATTTACCACTATTGTTTTTGGGGTTATGCATTAGTGACAGCCGTATTCACGTTAAATAGGGAACCGTCTAAATCCGCTGAGATGACACCGTATGAACTATGGCTTAGAAAGAAACCTAAGCCGTCGTTTCTTAAAATTTGGGGTTGTGACACTTATGTCAAAAGGCTTCAACCTGATAAGATCAAACCCAAATCGGAGAAGTGCATCTTCATAGGACACCCTAAGGAATTAATTGGGTACACCTTCCATCACAGATCCGAAGGCAAGATCTTTGTTGCTGAGAATGGGTCCTTTCTAGAGTAGGAGTTTTTCTTGAAAGAAGTGAGTGGGAGGAAAGTAGAACTTGATGAGGTAAACGTACCTTCTCTCGAATTGGAAAGTAGTACATCAGAGAAAATTGTTCCCGTGATGCCTACACCAACTAGAGAGGAAGCTAAAGATGATGATCATGAAACTTTAGATCAAGTTACTACTAAATTTTGTAGGTCAACCAGAGCATGATCCACACCAGAGTTGTCGTGGATTTGTCACGGTAGATGTCCTAGCAAAAGGACTTAGTCGTGGAGCCATCGCTACGAGTTTACTTAAAGGGGTTAAAGCGGACACAAAGACACGTGGGTTTATACTAGTTCGGCCCCTTTCGATGAAGGTAAAAGCCTATGTCTAGTTGTGATAGAATTGATGTGGTCTCGATGGCTAGGGAGCAAACAAGCTTCGCCTAGGCCCGAGTTGTGGTTGTCCCCTGAACCGCCGCCGGGTCGTCCCCTTATATACACGGGTGACGCCCGTCGGTCCATAGAGTCCCAGCCGGTTCATATTCGTATCCCAGTCGGTATCTCTCTATTCCTAACTTACAATACAAGCTATACATCAGGTCGGTTTTACTGATACAAATTCTAAACCGACTATAGGCCTTGGGCCTTCACCTGCTTATACCACTATGACGTTAACCCGACCCAAGTAAGCCGGTTTACGCCCAATGGTAATATCCCCAACATTAGGCCCCTGATTGATTTGAACTGGTTCATGTCAATCCTTCACACCATCTTGCGTCTTGGATGTCTTCTGTTAATTGGCAAATCTCCATGTCGTCATCATTTTTGGTCACTGTAAACCGGCATGACGTCATCAGTTTTGGCTACTATAAACCGGCATGACGTCATTATGAAATTCATAACGCCCTCTTAATGACAGCTCCTGGATTCGCGCGTTTGACCTAGCTCAGTTGCCTTATAAATAAGACCAAAGGGTCATTTCCTTATTCTTCCCCTTCGTCCCTTCTTCTTCTTCTTCCTTACGTCGCCGGCCTTGGAGCTCCGCCACCACCGTCGACCTCTGCCTCGTCTCAGGCCGCTGCATCAACCTGCACGTACCAGAGTGTCGTGGCGTCTTTCCGCATCCTCTCCGTTCCTGGTAAGTTCTCTCTCCCTCTTAACCTAGATCTATTCTTAGGGTTCCATGTTCCTGCTATGTTCATCGCGCGTTCATAGCTGCTCTCTGATCTTGAATGCATCCGTGAACTCTTGCTGTGTTTAGTAGCGATCCCTTTAGCATCCGCTTACCATTTCTCATCCAGACTTATAGATCTCCCGCATCTATCCACTCAATGGTTCACTTCTGTTTCCGTCTTAGTCTTCAAAATACTTCCTGTTTTTTTTATGAGCTTGCTGTAGATTCGTGGCTGTAACATAACTTTGTGAAACTTGTTTCTGCATAACTAGTTATCCATAGTTTCGATTGCTTCCGATACTTAGGCCAGGCGGTTTAACTTCACCATAGAGAAAAAATAGCTAGACCAGTATATATGTCATTAGTCCCCTGGTTGAACCGCCAGAATCCATCTGATGCTGCGTTGTAGAAGACCGGTTTATGGTACTGCCTCTAGTTTACCGTAATTAGATCACCACCGTTTTATCCGGCATATGCTTGAACTGAATCATTTATTCCTTGTAGATCTTGTCATGGCCAAACAAGTGTACGAGTGCAATTGGGTTCCCTCCCGTGTCACAGAATCACAGCTGAACGACCTAGTCCTGATTGGTGCTTTGGATAGCAAAGACACGATTCATTGGAGGGTTCCTGGAGATGAATGTCCTCCTACACCCCAGGAAGGAGAGGTCGTGGTCTTCACAGATCATATGCCCCGGGGCTTTAAACCGCCCGGCTCCAAATTTTATCGGGACGTGTTAGCCAACTTTCAACTCCGTCCACAGGATATTGGCCCCAACTCCGTCACCAACCTATGTCACTTTCAAGTACTTTCTGAGGCATACCTTCAAGAAGAGCCTTCCGTCGAGTTATTCAGAGACCTCTTTCATCTGAACCATCGTACTGAATTCACTGACGGCCCTAATACCGAACTGGGCGGTATGGCCATTCAAAAGAGGAAAGAAATCACTTACCCTCACGTCAAACTCCATACTCACCCCAAGGAATGGAACGTAACTTGGTTTTATTGCAAGGATACATCTCCTGACAACGAAAATCCCTTGCCTGGCTTCCGTCCGGAACGGCTCAGCAACACTCACCCCTTTCCACAAAGGCTAAACGCCAAGGAGAGAATTAAATATGCTCCTCAACTGTCCAAGCTCCGGGCCTTCATGGCCAACGGTTTAACAGGAATAGACCTTGCACGCTGCTGGATATCATGGAGTATTTTGCCTCTAAGCCGGCGCCCAAATTTGATGTGTGAGTATACTGATAGTGTCGATGACCCACTCCGACACACTAAAATCCAACTCCCTGAGGATGAAGTCACAAAATCTATGAAGAAGATGCTGAATGAACCGGAGCACCTCTGTGCTCAAACCGGTCTGCTTCCGTATTGCACCACCAACAAACCGCCAGTGGTAATATTTCAATTGCTTTATTGCTGATCCAAGTTATTATTTTATATGTTCAACATTTTAATTGCTGCTGATCCAGGGTGATAATCCGTTCTGGAGTAAGAAACTTCCTCAAGACAAAACGGAAAAGGCAGGACAGCCAACCCGGCCCAAGACCAAGGTTGTCAAGAAACCAGCTCATAAGAGAAAAACCACCGCTTCGTCTGACCCGGCCATTGATGATGATGTGGGTAAACCGGATCTTGAGATAGAACTTGATTCACTTGGCTTACTTTTTACACGCCTTATTGATGATGATGTTTGTCAGGATGATGCTGAAGCCAGCAATGCGGCTTTCATTGAGGTAACCATTCTCTCTTCCGATTCAGAAATCTTGCCTTTGCCAAAATTTCACCGGGCAAACCGGAAAGTTAAATTTTCTCATCCTCTTGCTTATCTGGATTCCCAATTTCTTATGAAGACCCAGCAACACAAAGCTCGCCACACAACCCGGCATAGTGGCCAGGTAGTTACCTCTGCCGGTTTACCAAACAGTCCAGTTCGAAAACGCCGCTCCGAGGTCTCCGACCTTTTTATTGATTTAAATTGTAACGGGTTTCTTCCGTCAACCTCTTAATCCATCCGACTCTGATTATCAGGTCACTTCTCATTCCTCATCTGGTGAATCGTCAGCCACCCAGCTACCACCTTTGAAAACAGTTGCTGGGTAAGTTCAACCGATCATATGCTTCCAGTATGCTGCGCGATGGTTTACACCTTTCCTTAATTTTTATCTTTTCTTCCAGGGCTAAACCGAAACCAAGCAAGAAAGCCCGCCTGGATAAAGCGGCTGAAGAAAATGTGGCCCCGGAACATGACCAAGTGACGGATCATGAAGTGTTTATTTCTGAAGATATCCCCAATGATCTTCCTCTGCAAGATGACATTATCCCTGAAGAAGGTCTTACTAATGCTCCAGCGTCTGCTGATCCGCCTGCCAGTTCTGTCCAGATTGAAAAATCCCACACTCCTGCTGACAAAACGGCCGCACCAACCCAAACCGGCGAATCAAAAGATGATGATGTTGTGATTACCGGTGTAGGCCGTTCTGAACCCGGGAATCCTGCCACTCTTACCAGGCATACCATCAAAGAGGATTCTTCCTCTTTGAACAAAGGAAAATGGGATGTCGAATTGGAAACATATGCCGCTCTGAATGCGCAAGATCTTCATTCTGGCTATTTAAACCGGCTTTACACTAGCCGTGACTGTGAAGCTGGCCTGGTAAAAATGATGAGGGATAAATTTGAGGTAAATTCCTTCTTTCTCTTCTGCTCTTGCATTCATCCCGGTAGCCCCCAAGGGCCGGTTTGTGACCTTGGTCAAACCGGGACTTGATCTTGAATATATAATTATTGAAATCCATCGATATAACCCTCGAGGGCCGGTTTAGCATAGTCAA
This sequence comes from Triticum aestivum, assembly GCF_018294505.1. Classification (NCBI taxonomy): domain Eukaryota; kingdom Viridiplantae; phylum Streptophyta; class Magnoliopsida; order Poales; family Poaceae; genus Triticum; species Triticum aestivum. The sequence continues at coordinate 358,396,008 of NC_057804.1, forward strand.
ACCGGGGCTCAAAAGCTATCCTTAAAACAGAACTTGATCAAATAGCCATTAGCCCCCAAGTGCCAAGTTGAATACTTGTATTGAGCTTGGGACTTTGTAGTTGAGCAATATACAAAAAAAAATTGAAGATACATTAGCCCCCAAGTATCAGGCATATAACTTTGTTTATGTGGTTGGTACTTCAATTTCTTGTCTTGACTGTGAAATTTTTTAAAATGTCATCTGTATGCAGGCTGAGATTAAAATCAAGGAGGACCGAATTGCCGATTTGCAGGAGGCCCTGAAGACCCAGCAAGCTGAAACAGATAAAGCCAAGGAAGAATTAACCAGCGCTTTGAACACTGCCGAACGGCTGAAGAAAAATTTCAAGAAAGAGCGAGCTGACTGGGCCACTGATAAGGCCGGTTTAACCAAAAGAGCAGAAAATGCTGAGGCAGCCCTTAAACCGGTGGTAGATGAACTGACGGCCGTACAGCGGCAAATACACTCCATGACTGCTGCTATCTTTGGTAAGCTCCTTATAACTTCTGTAATAAATTTGAATCTGCTGTATCATAAGTCCGGTTTGAGACCATTCCAATCCTTTTGTAGGCACACGTATTGGGCACTTAGGAAATGATGTTCGGAAGAAACTGAAAGCTGCCTACACCTTGATAGAACAATTGTACACTGGAGCCCAACGGATCATCAGCACAGCTTCTCACAACAACCCGGCGCCCTCTTTAATCCAGGACACTCTTAGCAAGTTGTCAATGCTTCCAGCCCGGATTGAGGAGCTGAAAAAATCCGGTGCCCGAACCGGAGCCATCAATGCCTTAATCCGGGCAAAGGCATGGGTGCCCGACTTTGATCCTGTGGAAGCAGCTCAAGGCTATCCCAGTCTGAAAGAAGATGGCTCTGAGTTCGACGAAGAAGATTTAAGGGCTATAAATCGTGCAGTGCGCCCTCTGGCTTGCCAGCTAGCTGAAGAGGCGGATTTGACGCATTATCAAGCGCAATACAATGATCAAAACAAGCGAGTGCCTGCCCCAACTGTTGAAGCGGAGAATCTGATTCCTCCAATCCGTAAGCACACTTACGCCCCTGATATTGAACCGTCTTCCCTGATCCATGAAGAAGTTGTTTTCCAAGCTTTAATGGGAATCGACTGGACCACTGTTGATTTCCAGCCAATGGGTAGAGACGAGGAGGCTGAAGCGGCGGAGGACGAGGAGCAAGCTTGAACCGGAAGCCGGTTTGAAGTGCTATTTGAAACATCCTTCTACAGAAACAACGATTTTGTTTGGGCACCATGCTGCCTTGTAATAGGATAGTGAAAACTTCTGCCTGGGATATGCCTTCATGCATAAGTACTAAAGCTTTTGCTTGAAAACTTTAATTCATATTTCCTGCAATCAGAAAAAATTTGAACTTCGGTAGCGGTTATACCGCAGCCGGATTATGATCTTGATATGTGTATCAGAAATATAACAAACACATGATACACAAATACCTTCCATGTTTGGGTATAAAGCTGGTTTACCCAAGCCTGAAGCGGTGGTTTTATAAACCAATACCGTCAAAAAAGGGAGAAAGTAGCCCCCGTAAAAGCCGTGCTGACTTAATACAAGCCCCCTGGTTATTCCATGAGTGTAACAGGGAAAAAGTAAACCGGGAGACTCCTCCGGATTAGAAGGGGGATCAAAAATCATTTGGCTGAGCCGGAAAAAATATACTTGTCGACATAAAGAAATCCAGCAAAAACAAAAACGAATACACCATGAAAACAATATGGAAACGAAAGTAATGATAAAAACCATTCACAAAAATATGCTATTAAGCTGTTCAGATGGCATTACCATGGTCGGAAAGGATCAAGGCCCCCAATAGGGGTGACAATGATTCAAGTCAGCCAGGTCCCCAAATGACTCGTGGCATATATGCCAAATCAAGAGGCGTAGCAATGGCTCGGGCCCGACCATGCTCCCAAGTGATTTTGTGGCCTTAGGCTGACCAAAAGGCATTACTGGTTCAAACGTGACACAGTCCTCAAATGATCTGGTGGCTGTCGCCTATCAAAGGGTGTTCGTTGGTTCGGACACGACCAAAGCCCCCAGTGATATTGTAGCCTTAGGCCGACCAAGAGGCATTACTGGTTCAAACTTGACTCAGTCCCCAAATGATCTGGTGGCTGTCGCCTATCAAAGGGTGTTCGTTGGTTCGGACACGACCAAAGCCCCCAGTGATATAAAACAAATGTCAAAGGGTAAACCGGAGGCCGCTTTAGACAGAACCACTCCGTGTAACCTCGCATGATGATAAAGACAGAGACCCCGCTTCGGCTGAGGCTCCGGTTTGATATATCAAAGATAATATATACATTGTCATGATATGTACATAAATAGAGCCAATGGCTCAAGTATAGTAAGGCCGAAGATGAGCTATATTCCACGGTCTGTTGGTCTCCTCTTCTGATGTACGTGAGTCTTGATGCTCTCGAATATCAATCAGATAATACGACCCGTTGTGCAGATTCTTGCTGACTACGAAAGGTCCCTCCCAAGGTGGGGATAACTTGTGCATATCCGTTTGATCTTGGATGAATCGAAGCACCAAATCTCCTTCTTGAAAAGTTCTAGTTTTAACCCAGCGACTGTGATAGCGACGAAGATCTTGCTGGTAAATCGCCGAACGGGCAGCCGCTATATCACGCTCTTCGTCCAATAGGTCCAAAGCATCTTGTCGTGCTGTCTCATTATCTGCCTCAACATAAGCTGCCACACGAGGCGAATCGTGCCGGATGTCACTAGGGAGAACCGCCTCTGCTCCATAGACCATGAAAAACGGCGTGTATCCTGTGGACCGGTTTGGCGTAGTATTGATACTCCATAATACAGATGGCAGCTCTTCAACCCAACATCCTGGTGTTCTTTGCAATGGGACCAAAAGCCGGGGTTTGATGCTTCGCAAGATTTCCTGATTAGCTCGTTCTGCCTGTCCATTGGACTGGGGGTGTGCTACTGATGACACATCAAGCCGGATGTGTTCACGTTCACAGAACTCCTTCATAGCACCCTTGGATAAATTGGTACCATTATCAGTAATGATACTGTGTGGAAAACCAAACCGGAAAATCACCTTCTTGATGAACCGTACCGCTGTTGCTGCATCACACTTGCTGACAGGCTCCGCTTCAACCCACTTGGTAAATTTGTCAACTGCCACCAAAAGGTGAGTTTTCTTATCCTTGGATCTTTTAAAAGGTCCAACCATGTCTAGCCCCCAAGTTGCAAACGGCCATGTTATTGGGATCATCCTCAACTCCTGAGCCGGCACATGAGCACGCCTTGAAAATTTCTGACATCCATCACACCGTTTAACCAAGTCCTCCGCATCAGCATGAGCTGTCAACCAGTAGAACCCATGACGAAACGCCTTTGCAACCAGAGACTTTGAACCGGCATGGTGCCCACAATCCCCTTCATGGATTTCTCTTAAGATTTCACAGCCTTCTTCAGGAGAGACACAACGTTGAAACGCCCCTGATACACTGCAATGATGTAATTCACCATTGACAATCGTCATAGACTTGGATCACCGGACTATCTGCTTGGCCAGAATCTCATCCTCTGGCAGCTCCCCCCTTGTCATGTACGCAAGATAAGGAACTGTCCAATCCGGAATAACACGCAGGGCTGCCACCAATTGGGACTCCGGATCAGGAATGGCCAAATCCGCTTCACCTGGGAGCTTGACTGACGGATTGTGCAACACATCCAAAAAGACGTTAGGCGGGACCGGTTTACGCTGAGAGCCCAACCGGCTTAAAGCATCCACCGCTTCATTCTTCCGACGGTCCACATGATCCACTTGATAACCCTTGAAACAACCTGCAATATTATCCACTTCCCGACGATACGCAGCCATGAGCGGGTCCTTAGAATCCCAAGTGCCAGACACCTGTTGAGCCACTAGGTCTGAGTCACCAAAACACTTGACCCGGCTTAAATTCATCTCTTTAGCCATCCGCAGACCATGGAGCAAGGCTTCATACTCAGCTGCATTATTAGTACAAGGGAACATTAAGCGAAGAACATAACAAAACTTATCACCTCGCGGGGAAGTTAATACGACTCCAGCCCCCGAGCCTTCCAATTGCCTGGACCCATCAAAATGAATAGTCCAATATGTGTGATCCGGCTTCTCCTCTGGTGCCTGTAATTCCGTCCAATCATTGATGAAATCAACGAGTGCTTGAGACTTCACGGCCGTCTGAGGCACGTACTTCAGACCGTGTGGCCCCAGCTCTATAGCCCACTTGGCAATCCGGCCAGTCGCCTCCCGATTCTGTATAATATCGCCCAAGGGAGCTGAACTGACCACTGTGATGGGGTGCCCTTGAAAATACTGCTTCAATTTTCGACTGGCCATAAAAACACCATAGACCAGCTTCTGCCAATGCGGATACCTTTGCTTGGACTCAATCAGCACCTCACTGATATAATAAACCGTCCGCTGAACCGGATATTCCTTGTCTGCCTCTTTGCGCTCTACCACAATAGCCACACTAACTGCCCGAGCATTAGCCGCTACGCATAATAATAGTGGCTCCTTGTCGACTGGAGCTGCAAGAACAGGCGGATTGGCTAACTGCCGCTTCAAATCCTCAAATGCCTCGTCAGCAGCTGTACTCTAGACGAAATTGTCTGTCTTCCTCAGCAGTTGGTACAAAGGGATAGCCTTCTCCCCGAGGCGGCTGATAAACCGGCTCAGCGCAGCGATTCGGCCCGCCAAACGCTGAACATCGTTGATACACTCCGGTTTAGCCAGAGATGTAATAGCCATAATCTTCTCCAGGTTAGCCTCAATTCCTCTGTTAGACACCAAGAAACCCAGCAACTTGCCTGCTGGAACACCAAAAATACACTTGGCCGGATTAAGCATCATCCTGTAAGCTCGCAAGTTGTCAAAGGTCTCCTTTAAATCATCCACCAGTGTCTCCTTCTGCCTTGATTTTACTACAATGTCATCTACATATGCGTGCACATTGCGGCCGATCTTCTCATGCAGGCAATTCTGTACACACCATTGATAGGTGGCTTGGGCACTCTTGAGCCCGAAGGGCATAGATACATAACAGAAGGCTCCAAAGGGAGTGATGAATGCTGTTTTCTCCTGGTCCTTAACCGCCATCTTGATCTGATGATATCCAGAGTATGCATCCAAAAAACTCAAACTCTCACAACCCGCCGTGGCATCAATGATCTGATCAATACGGGGGATGGCAAAAGGGTCTGCAGGACAGGCTTTGTTAAGATCTGTATAATCCACACACATACGCCAAGTGCCGTTTTTCTTAAGAACTAGCACCGGATTAGCAAGCCACTCTGGATGGAACACCTCAATAATAAAGCCAGCTGCTAAAAGCCTGGCCACTTCCTCTCCAATGGCTTTGCGTCTTTCTTCGTTAAACCAGCGGAGGAACTGTTTCACCGGTTTATACTTAGGATCCACATTAAGAGTGTGCTCAGCGAGTTCCCTCGGTACACCTGGCATGTCAGATGGCTTCCATGCAAAAATGTCCCGATTCTCACGGATGAACTCGATGAGCGCGCTTTCCTATTTGGGATCCAGGTTGGCACTGATAGTGAACTGCTTGGATGAATCGCCGGGCACGAAGTCAACAAGCTTGGTCTCAGCTGCCGATTTGAACTTCAGATCTGAATCATGCTCTGTAGTTGGCTTCTTTAAAGGGGTCATATCCGCCGGATCGACATTGTCCTTATAATACTTCAACTCTTCCATGGCACAGACCGACTCTGCATAAGCCGCATCACCCTCTTCACATTCCAAAGCGATCCGACGGTTCCCGTGAACCGTTATCGTCCCCTTGTAACCCGGCATCTTGAGCTGTAAGTAGATATAACAAGGCCGCGCCATGAATTTGGCATAAGCCGGTCACCCAAACAAGGCGTGATACGGGCTTTGGATCTTCACCACTTCGAAGCTCAATTTTTCCGATCGGGAGTCATGCTCGTCTCCAAAAGTCACATCTAGAGCTATTTTACCAACAGGATATGCAGATTTTCCTGGCGCAACACCATGGAACACCGTATTTGATGGTCTGAGATCCTTGTCAGTTAGTCCCATGCGCCTGAATGTCTCATAATACAGTATGTCAATACTGCTTCCTCCATCCATGAGTACCTTGGTGAATTTATAACCCCCCACCTGAGGGTCCACCACTAATGCTAGCTGACTCGGATTATCAACCCGGAGCGGGTGATCTTCTCTGCTCCACACGATGGGCTGCTCTGACCAGCGTAAGTAACGCAGTAAGGCCGGTTCAACAGAATTTACCGCTCGTTGGTGGAGCTTTCGGTCACGCTTATCCAAGCCCGTTGTGAAGACATGGTACTGCCCATTGCTCAACTGCTTTGGCTGGCTCTGATAGCCCGACGGCTGCTGCTGCTGCTGGCTCTGATAGCCTGACTGCTGCTGCTGCTGCTGGTTGTCCTGATTATTCTGGTAGTTGTGACCGCCCTGATTACGTCCTGAACCGGAAACCCCATCGTGATCCGGCCCGCTGAAACCGGATCCTGAACCGCCACCCGATCCGTGATCATACCGGAAAGCATTAGAGTTCTTGAACTCCTGCATGATGTAGCAATCTTTGCAAAGATGGCTAGCCGGTGCCTCCTTCGTCCCGTGCTTTGGGCAAGGCTGATTCAACAAATAGTTCAAACGGCTTGCACTAGGATTGGGAGCCCCGTTATGATTTGCCGGTTTACCTCTGCGCCGCTGCCCCCTGTCCTGTGCATTAGTGTTAGCCACAAAGTCCACGCTGTCGTCCGCCTTGCGCTTGCCTCCATTTCCATGACCCACTAGTTTATTATGCTGCTGTCTGGAGCTGCTATCCTTCTTTCCCTTCCCTGCTTCATTATCATTATGCTCGGGATCCTTGGTACTGTCCGAATCGGCATACTTCACTAGGGCAGCCATGAGGGTTCCCATGTCATTACAGAGTCGCTTCATGCGTCTCAGTTTCAATTTTAGAGGCTCAAACCGGCAGTTGCCTTCCAGAGTTAAGACCGCAGAGTCAGCATTAATCCTGTCAGACGAGTGCAAAATTTCCGAAACGCGACGCACCCAGTGGGTCGTTGACTCTCCTTCTTCCTGGACACAAGCCGCCAGGTCTACTATGGACTTGGGCTGCTTACATGTATCCTTGAAATTCTGTATAAACCGGCTCCGCAACTGGGCCCAAGAGCTGATAGAATTGGGCGGTAGGCTCTTTAACCAAGTACGAGCCGTGCCTTCGAGCATCATGGTGAAATATTTGGCACATGCAGCCTCATCCACATCCAGCATTTCCATGGCCATCTCATAACTCTCTATCCATGCTTCAGGGGGCAAATCAGCGGTATAATTCGGCACCTTGCGTGGGCCCTTGAAATCCTTAGGCAGGCGTACACTACGCAAAGCAGGGATCAAGCAAGGCACTCCCAGAGCGGATGTGATTCCTGGTCCGGCAAAGGTGGCAGAACGAACCAGTGTAAGTTGGCTCGCATTATCCTGTGCTGCTAACTCGGCCTCCCTTTGTGCCCGGGCCCGGTTCACCGCATCCCGAGCATCGACAACACCACCCGTCGGGTCATCACCACGGGCCGCTGCACGGCCGTGCGCGTTGCTTGATATGGCCGGTTCATCTATGCGCATGCTGTAACTCCGGCTCGGACGGGGCGTAGAATGAATCCGATCACGGCTGTATGAGTATGCCTCCTGCTGCATCAGCGCGGTCCGGAGAAGCTCCTAAACCCGGCGCGTTTCTACTGCTTGCGGAGAATCCCCTTCGACCGGGATGGCTCTAACCATGCTGCGGCCGCAACAAGGTTGTCCATAGGATTCGAATAATGACCTGGGGGCGTCTGCACCGGTGGAGGCATCGCAATATTTTGTTGAGGGGGCTCCATCAGGCGAGGTTGGATCGTCGCTCCTGGCCCTGGCGCCTCAATCCGATTTGTCTCCTGGTACTGTGGTGGATTACTGGGTCCAGCTCCCGGAGTGTGAAAGAGATTTCGGGGGTCAAACCCTAGCGGCAGGCGTGATCTGTGCTTTCGCTTTAAAACCTCCTGTGATGCATTCTGGTCGAGCATGAGTTTATAGGCCTGTGCGTCCAAAGCGGCCCGCTCTGCGGCCATCCGGTCTTTTTCTGCTGCCAGATCCGCTTTGGCTTGCACGATCTGCTCTCTCACTTTCACGATTTCTGCATTATGAGCATCTTGATCCGCTGGGTCATCCTCTGCCATAAGCGCGGCCAGTGCATCAAACAGATCAGATAGAACTTGAACCGGCGGGCGCACAAGACCTCCTGTCCCTGCTGCCGCTGCCGCTGCGGATCCGGAGAGCATTGCTGCGGCAGTCGAAGAATAATTCGCCGCCTGGGTGCCAGCCATGAATATTCCAACCCGGTTGATCTGGCCTGGGGGGTCCGGAATACTGTCGCCATCGGAACAACCCCTAACTTGATCGTCTTGCATCCGGTATAGCGACTCGGTCTCTCTGGTCGAGGACTCGTTGCCAGAATAGACGACAGTCTCGCTATCGCGCTCTGATTCGTCCTCATGCCCTCCTCCATAGATGACTCCAACGAAGGCATGCTTCATGGCCGGTTTAACCTGAGTAAAGCTCGCACGCTGAGCCGTCTCGACGGGGTTGGTGTAGATGTCCGGCTCAGGCCCAGGCTCACCGATCTTGCCGATGAAGATGTGTACGCTGCCAAAGGGGACCCGGTAACCATACTCAATTGAATCGGCCTCCGGACCCCATCCTGCATCATCGATGTAGATCCTGCCCCGACGACTCTTGGTCATCCGGCCCACAACATAGCCTTCGAGTCCTTTGAGCTTGCCCTCCAAGATCGCCAAACCATCGTGCGATCGCCCCACGGTGGGCGCCAACTGTCGTGGATTTGTCACGGCAGATGTCCTAGCAAAAGGACTTAGTCGTGGAGCCATCGCTACGAGTTTACTTAAAGGGGTTAAAGCGGACACAAAGACACGTGGGTTTATACTAGTTCGGCCCCTTTCGATGAAGGTAAAAGCCTACATCTAGTTGTGATAGAATTGATGTGGTCTTGATGGCTAGGGAGCAAACAAGCTTCGCCTAGGCCCGAGTTGTGGTTGTCCCCTGAACCGCCGCCGGGTCGTCCCCTTATATACACGGGTGACGCCCATCGGTCCATAGAGTCCCAGCCGGTTCATATTCGTATCCCGGTCGGTATCTCTCTATTCCTAACTTACAATACAAGCTATACATCAGGTCGGTTTTACTGATACAGATTCTAAACCGACTATAGGCCTTGGGCCTTCACCTGCTTATACCACTATGACGTTAACCCGGCCCAAGTAAGCTGGTTTACGCCCAGTGGTAATATCCCCAACAAGAGTGGTATGGTAATCTTGTCCTGGAAGTCATGTTACTAGACCAAGGCAAACTTACGAACTATGTAGAAGCTATGATGAGCCCAGATTCCGATAGATGGCTTGAGGACATGGAATATGAGATAGGATCCATATATGAGAACAAAGTGCAGACTTTGGTGGACTTGCCCGATGAACGCCAATCCATAGAGAATAAATGGATCTTCAAGAAAAAGACTGACGCTGATGGTAATGTTACTGTCTACAAAGCTCGACTTGTCGCAAAAGTTATTTTCGACAAGGTCAAGGGGTTGACTACGATGAGAATTTCACAACCGTAGCGATGCTTAAGTCCGTCCGAATCATGTTAGCAATTGCCACATTTTATGAAATCTGGCAAATGGATGTCAAAACTGCATTCCTTAAATGTATATCTCTAAGAAGAGTTGTATATATATGATACAACCAGAAGGTTTTGTCGATCCTAAAGGTGCTAACAAGGTGTGCAAGCTCCAGCGATCCATCTATGGACTGGTGCAAGCATCTCGGAGTTGGAATATAGGCTTTGATGAGGTGATCAAAGCATATTGTTTTATGCAGACTTACGGTGAAGCCTGTATTTACAAGATAGTGAGTGGGAGCTCTGTAGCATTTCTGATATTATATGTGGATGACATATTCTTAATTGGAAATGATATAGAATTTATAGCATAAAATGATACTTGAATAAGAATTTTTCAATGAAAGACCTCGGTGAAGCTGCTTACATATTGGACATCAAGATCTATAGAGATAGATTAAGACGCTTGATAAGACTTTCAATGAGTACATACCTTGACAAGATTTTGAAGGAGCTCAAAATGGTTCATTCTAAGGAGTTGTTGCCTGTATTGTAAGGTGAAGTTGAGTAAAGACTGAAAACCCGATCACGGCAGAAGATAAAGAGAGAATGAAAGTTGTTCCCTATGCGTCAGCCATAGGTTCTATAAAGTATGCCATGCTGTATGCCAAACCTGTTGTGTACCTTGCCATGAGTTTGGCAAGGGGGTACAATAGTGATCCAGGAATAGATTGATGACCCACAAGTATATGGGGTCAATTGTAGCCTTTTCGATAAGTAAGAGTGTCGAACCCAACGAGGAGCAGAAGGAAATGACAAGTGGTTTTCAGCAAGGTAATGTCTGCAAGTGCTAAAATTGAAAGTAGGGAAGTAGTTTCATAGCAAGATAATTTGTAACGAGCAAGTAACGATAGTAGTAACAAAAGTGCAGCCAGGTAGCCCAATCCTTTTGAGGCAAAGTACAGGCCAAAACGGTCTCTTATGATAAGCAAAGTGTTCTTGAGGGTACACGGGAATTTCATCTAGTCGCTTTCATCATGTTGGCTTAATTCATGTTCACTACTTGGATAATTTGATATGTGGGTGGACTGGTGCTTAGGTGCTATTCTTACTTGAACAAACCTCCTACTTATGATTAACCCTCTCGCAAGCATTCGCAACTACGAGAAAAGTATTAATAATAGATTCTAACCATAGTGTCGTGGAATTGTCACGTCAGATGTCCTCGTGAAAGGACTTAGTTGTGGAGCCATCGCAACTAGGAAGCTTGAAGGGGTTAATCGGGACAAAGGACACGAGAGGTTTTATACTAGTTCGGCCCCTTACGGTGAAGGCAAGGCCTACGTCTAGTTGGGTTGGTATTGATGTTTCGATGACCAGGGAGCGAGATACGCTATGCCTGGCTCTCGATGAGTTGTTTCTTGCCCTAAGCCGCCAGCGGGTCGCCCCCTTATATACACGGGTGGACGCCCTGCGGTTTACAGAGTCCCGGCCGGCTTATAAACAATGTCCGTCTCGGTGACTAGTTAAGTCTACCTTATGATACAAGTAATATTATTACAACGGTTTATTACAACGGGCCTTAAGTCGCCTGCGGGCCTTAAGCTCTCTATTAACCGCCATCTTCATACTTTGTTCTTGGGCTTCTTTCTGGTGAGTCCTATTTGCGTAACTCAGCCCCTCCTGGGCGGCTTACACAAATAGTTATATCCCCAACATTAGGGCCCAGATTAATTTGAACCTATTCATGTCAATCTTAAAATACCTTATGGACTATCCTGCAGTCCTTTGTCTTGAATGAAGTATTTTAACCCGTCGTGACATCATCATCTGGATCCGGGTTAAATCATCATGACGTCATCTTCATTAAAGCTTTATTTTTTATAACGTCACATCTTCAATGGATCTTTGTCTTTACTGACCATCCCGAGAATCGAGGCGCCAGAGCCGCTGGATAATGAATGTTATCTCCTTGTTTTTCACGCCCTCTCGGTCCGTCTTCTCTTATAAATAGCCGCAACTTAGGTCTTTTCCCCAGTCGTCTTCTTCCTCTCCTCTCTGCCACTCGAGCTCCACTGTTGTTGCCATCGACTCCCTCATCTTCATCGACTCAGGCCGCTGCATCGACCTGACCTTGACCAGAGATCGACGGCGAACCTCCGCAGCTCGTCCGCATATGTGAGTTCCTTTCATTCCCTTTCTCAAATCTGCATTAGGTTCTTATCGAGTTCATCGGTGTTCATCACTGGCCGACACCAAACCCTCGCTATTTCCCTCCAATGCCCTGTTTAGATCGTGAAAACCATGTAGAACTGCTGCGGTGTTTGTTTGTGTTGATCTTACATAAAAATAGATCTCCTTTCCCTTGTTCAGGAACCCTCTTCGAGTGCATGAACTTCTCTGCCTTGTTTTAGGTCTAGAAAATTTCCTTTCAAAGCAATATTTTGATCCAGAGTAATAACTGTGATCTGCGAAACTTGCTTTTATCACCCGGACAACCTCTTCTGGTAAATGCTCGGAAATACAACCATCGAGGTGTCCGGCTTAAGCGACACAGAACTTTAATTGCTCCTCTTGACCCGGAAAATTTTTTGAACTGCACTTGATACTTGTAACGGCTTAAGTATTGTTGCATAGTCATCCTTACATCATTAGGCCCCTTATTAAGCCGCCACTTTGAATAATTAGAATCTTTTTCCCGGGTTAAAATTGAACCGGATCTTCTTATTTTTCCATAGGCCAATTGCTGTGATGGCTCCTAAGGCTACCAAGGCCCCTGTAACTTGCAATTGGGTTCCATCCATAGTTACCAATAGCAAAGTAACTGAGTTTGTGAAGTCTGGGCATCTTCCAAAAAAGGATGTCATGTCTTACCGTGCCCCTGACCCGTCTGAAGAAAAGCCTCATCCAAAGCAGGGGAAGTAATAATTTTTACAGATCATATGAGTCGTGGATTTGCTCCTCCCGGCTCAAAATTCTTCAGAGAGGTTTTAAATTTCTTTGACCTTAGACATCAAGACATCGAACCCAATTCCGTGTCAAATATTTGCAATTTTCAAATCTTTTGTGAGGTGTACCTGGGAGAGGAGCCAAGTCTGCTTTTGTTCAGGGAACTATTTTATATGAACCGGCAAAATGAACGTGCCAACGGGCCCAGTCTTGAGCTTGGCGGCATCTCAATCCAGCGACGGAGGGACTGTCTTTTCGTTTATGCTGAGCTACCGAGTCACCCCAAATCTTGGAACCAGACGTGGTTCTACTGTCAGGACACTTCTCCGACTGATGAAAAGCCTCTACCCGGCTTTCGCGCCCTGCGCCTTGAGTCTAATCATCCGCTACCAGACAAGCTAACAACCCTTGAACGCGTGCCTCTTAATTCCACCATAAAGAAGATTAAAGCTCTACTGGGAAATGGTTTAAACGACATCGATCTGGTCCTAGTCTGGGTCACTTGGCGTATACTTCCATTAAGCCGCCATCCCGGCTTAATGTGTACTTATATTGGAGAAAAGAATGATCCGCTATGCCATAGCCCTGACGACTTACCAGATGATGTGGTGGATGCTACAACCCAGTCACTGCTGAAGGAGGGCACTATGACGAGCAACGCCTTCGGCTTACTTCCATTTTGCAAGAATAACCCGGCCCTTGCAGTAAGTTATCAATCGTAACAAATGTTTATGGATATATTATACCTTTCTTGATACTCATAATTCTTTAACTTTTTCCACAGGCCGGTGATGACTTCTAGAAGGTCAAATATGACCATGAAGCTGCCAAACAGGCCAGGAGAACCAAGAAAGCTGAAAGGACAGCCGCCAAGGTAGGAACCTCAAAGAAGAAGAAACCCAGCGCCTCCGACTTACTCAGATTGGAGGATAGCTCTTCGGAGGAGGAAGAAGTAATCTTTAAATATTCTGAAGTCCCTTCTTATCACCTATCTGACATTTTATCCCTTCAGGAGGATACGAGGAACAGTCGAGCAGCCAATCAAGAGGTAACTATAATCTCCTCCGACTCAGAGCCTTTGCCAAAGCAAAAGATCCGAAGGGTGACCCGGAAAGTAAGATTTTCACATGCACTTGCTTATCAAGATCCTCAATTTCTTTTAAAGCAACAACAGCTTGAGAACCGGAGGCAAACTCGGGCCACTCAAGATGCCGAACTCTCCTCCGGCTTACCTGATGTAACCAGGAAGCGTCGAACCGAGGTTACCTCCGATTTACATTCTGCTTTTCCTTTGGCGGGTCTAATTCGCCAACCTCTCAATTCATCTGACTCCAATTATCAGGATGCTTCTCCGTCTTCCGACGAGTCGATGCAATCAAACATGCCGGTTTTTAAAATAGCTCCTGGGTAATGCAACCTTTCTTACTTTAAGTTTTTCCATACTTATACGTTGATACTCATCCTTCCACTTTGATTGATAGCCTTCAAATGAAGCCCAGCAAGAGGACAAAGAATAATAAGTCGTCCCAAGACCCGGTGGTCCCTGAATCGGCAATTGACTCATCCGTTCCTGACAGCTCCACTCATCAGCCACCGCCTGAACCAGCTCTTAATATTCCAGTGTCAACCTCTGACCCGCCTACAAAAGATGTTGTCCACAATTCTGATAACCTGGAAATTCATAGCCCGGTCAAGACAACTGATCCATAAGTTGTGTTTCTGAAAAACCAATACATTGAACCGGGCCAGCCTACTGTTCTTGCTCAGTGCACTGCCAAGGAGGAGTTTGCCCCACGTCAGAAAGCTAAACAAGATATCACTGATTATGCTCACCTAAGCATTGGTGAGATAGTCTCAGGTTATCTGAACTAGGTGCACAACAACCATGACTTGGGAATTGACATGGTGAAGCAAATACAACATAAATCTGAGGTATAACTTTAACTTTTCCTGAACCTTACTTACTGTACCAGCCCCCAAGTCTATCGCTTCTGAATGAATATGCTATAGACTTAGAAATCTACTTACTGTTAGTTTGTCTGGTTTAAAGTGAATACTTTTAACCCATTGATAGCATGAAACTTTGAATTGACACATTAGTCCCCAAGTGTCAAGTATCTTTACTTGTAAAGTGCTTGAGACTTTAATATATATGACCCGGCAAGAGAAGGTTTACAATTCTTTAGCATACATTAGCCCCCAAGTGTCAAGTATCTTTACTTGTAAGGTGCTTGAGACTTTGAATGTTACCTTATAATCCTTACCAGAACCTGGTGTCAATGCAGGTCACCATAAGTCAATTTGAATCGGAGATTGCTGACCTGAAGAGCCAGCTGAAGCTTCAAGAGCTTGAAACTCAAAAAGCAAACTCCAAGTTTGAATTCAGCATCTCTGAACAAGAGAAATTGAAGAAAAATTTTGAGTCGGAGAAAAAAGCTTGGGTTGATGAAAGGGCTTCATTAGTGGCTCGGGCCGAAACGGTAGAAGCATCACTTGCAGAGGCAACAACCGAACTGTCCGACTTAAAGCGGCAAATATCCCAAATGGTCTCAGCCATCTTCGGTAAGTCACTCTAAGCCTTTAAATATTGTAATCTTCCAAGATGTAGTGTGACGAGTATCTCCGGCTTATTGTTATGCTTGTGACCATACAGGCCCCAGGAGTACCAACCTCAAGCAAAACATGTTGACCAAGCTCAAGGCGGTTTACACCCTTGTGGAGCAGCTGTACTCCGGGTCCCAACATGCCTTGGCCGTTGTAGCTTTATCAACTCCACATCCCCGCCTTCTGCAAGATGTATTGAAGAGCCTCGCTTTTCTTCCTCAGCGGATCCAAGATTTAAGGAGGGCGTCCTCAAGAGCCGGAGCCGTAGCCACATTGAGTCGGGCCAAAGCATGGCTCCTAGAACTAGACCCGGCTGACCTTGCCCTTGGATACCCAAGTCTGAAGGAGCACGGCACTACCTTTGATGATCATGACTTCAACGCCTGTGTCAAAGCCATACGTCCCGTGGCAACCCTTATTGGAAACGACACAGATCTTAGCAAGTATGCACCGGCTTATGATAGTGAAAACCGGAGAATCCCAAACGCTCCATATGATCAAATCAGCCTGATCCATCCAATTCGTAAGCATACTTTTGCCCCTAAAGTGGACCCGGCCGGTTTAATAGATGCTGAAGCTGAATTTGAAGCTTTGAGCGGCATTGATTGGGCCTCATCAACTTTCCAGGACAAAACCGCCGACGAGGAAGCGGAGAAGGATGACCCAGAGCCCTCAAGCCCGCCGAAGGAGTAAATCGCCAAGTGCTTGGCCAAAAAACAATGCTTCATCAATTTCAGACTCGGGGAGTCTTGTAATAGGGTAGAAAAGAACTTCCCCATGCCTGTCATGCCTTTGTGCATGCTTAATACTTTTGTAAGCCGCCATGACTATATATTCCTGGCTTTTGCTTCCTTTGTGTTTTAAACTTTACTTGCCTTATTCTGTAATCCTTGGATAATCTTCCCGGCTCATATAATGTTTACCCGACACTTAACAACCTGGGGTAACGAATATTAAACCGGCAAGACAAAAAACATCTCAAAATGCTTTTCATAAGGTTTCAGGATAATCAAAATAATTTACAGGCTTCTGATTCAGATACGATCAGTAAACCGTTCCAAAGGGGTTAAGCTAAGATTCGGATATGGTCATATAGCCCCCAGTGGCTTGGCGATGCCGATCAAGTGGGTATCGACAGCTATGTTCTCTTTGGTTCGAACACGACCTATGTTTGAACAGGAAGCACCCAAGTGACCATAAGATTTGTTTAATGACGTTGATTCGTATACGATCCACGTCAGACCTAAAGGGGTTAAGCTGTGATTCAAATATGATCAGGAAGCCCCCAAGTAGGCTTGGCAAGTATGCCGATCAAGTGGGTATCGATAGCTATGTTCTCTTTGGTTCGGATACGACCTATGTTTGAACAGGAAGCCCCCAAGTGATCATGGCTAGATTCAGATATGATCATAAGCCGGTCCAAAGGGAAAGCCGGATTCAGATATGATCCGGTCCCTGTTGGTTGTTTCCACTACCTGTCAAAAAGACATATACACCTTTTTGAGGGTGACAAAGGTCCTACTTTATTACTTTATATAATATGTACATTGTCAAAAAACAGATATATCATAAGAGCCGGTGGCTCAAGTATAGTAAAACTGAAGATGGGATATATCCCACAGCCGAATATCACTTAGCAAGGCCGCCTAGACTCCATAGACTATGAAGAAAGGTGTATAACCCGCCGGACCGAGGCCACTTACCCTTATGCCTCTGATTGTTACCTTGTGTATTAACATTAGCCACAAGTTCCGGGTTGTCATCCGCTTTACGCTTATTGCTATTTTGATTCTCCGGGTTGTGCTGTTGGCCCTTTCTACTGTCATTCCGTTTTCCCTTCCCTATCTTTTCACCGTTAGACTTGGAATCCTTAGTACTATCAGAATCCGCATATTTGACCAGAGCCGCCATTAGCATACCCATATCCTTGCAGTCACGTTTAAGGTGCCCCAATTTCTGCCTTAGCGGCTTGAAGCTGCAATTCTTTTCCAATATAAGGGCTGCAGAGCCGGCATCCATCTTATCAGATGAATGAATTATCTCCTTGACCCGGTGTACCCAATGGGTGGTAGATTCACCTTCCTCCTGCTTACAATTTGTCAAGTCCACGACCGTCATAGATTGCTTACAGGTGTCTTTGATGTTCCGGATGAAACGGGCCTTTAACTCCTCCCACGAACCAATGGAATTAGGTTTCAAACCTTTTAGCCAAGACCGGGTCGTTCCATCTAACATCATGGTGAAGTATTTAGCCATTGCCGCGTCACTGACCTCCAACAGTTCCATGGACATCTCATAACTCTCGATCCATGCTTCAGGCTGTAAGTCGGCCGTGTAATTCAGCACCTTTCGAGGTCCCTTGAAATCTTTGGGCAAGCGCACATTGCGCAAAGCCGGTACCAAACAAGAAAAGCCACCGGCTCTGGTGGCTATTCCCATCTCAGTAGAAGTCGTTGGATATTCCGGCATATCCTGACGTGCCGTCTATTGAGCCGCCAGCTGAGCCGCTCGCTCTTTCTCCCGACGTACTCGATCTTGCACCGGGTTAGAGCCTCTACGTTGGTCACGGCGTTGGACGTTGCGTGACAAAACTTCAGATCCTATGTGCCTACTGTAACTCTGACTCCGGTTCTGACGAGGTGGTGCCATCCAAGGCGGAGGAGCTGAATGAACTCTATCCCGATTCTAAGAATAGATCTCTTGCTGAGCCAGGGCTGTCTGAATGAGTTCCCTGATCCTCTGGGTCTCCACCACTGTTGGGTCATCGCCATCCACTGGAAGAGCCGCCAGACGCGCTGATGCTGCGATTAAATTCTCCATGGGGTTGGAAAAATGACCCGACGGTATTGGCACATAACGTGACCGTTGCGTGCTCATATGAGGAGGTGGCATCTCTCGACGCTGAGCCGGTTCTCCCGCTCCGGATGTCATAAACTGATTAGCATCGGGCGGGTTACTTGGGCCGGCTCCGGGTGTAGCAAAGAGAACCCTAGGGTCATAATTTGGAGGCAACCGGGATTAGGTCTTCTGGTGTCTCCTCCTCATTACCTCCTTGGACGCGTTTAAACTCATCGTGAGCTAGTAAGCCTCTGACTGCAACCAATGTGCCCGGGCGTCGAGAGCTACCCGCTACGTGGCTAGCCTAGTATCCTCAGCTGCTAAGGCCTCTTTGGCCTGAGCTATCTCCTCACGTACCCGTGCTACCTCCTCGTCATGCCCATCTTTGTTTGCAGGGATAACCGTGGTGGTTAACAGGGTCGTAAGCTTGTCCATGAGGTCTATCAGCACTTGAGCCGGCGGGTGCACAGGGCCTCCTGCCCCGGCTACTCCTAACCCAGAAGTGATTGCGGCCGCGACTGTAGAGTTTTGTCCGGGTTGAGTCCCAGCCATAAAGATTCCTGCCCAATTTGGCGACTCGCAGAGGTCTGGAATACTAAGGCCATCGGAACAGCCCCCGAGCGCACCGTCTTGAACTTGATACAAAGAATCTGTTGAACTGGTGGACGAATCACCGTCAGAGTGGATGGCCGTCTCACCACCATCTTCAGGACCTTCAGAAAGTTCTTCTCCACGGACGCAGCCCACAAAGACACGCTTCATGCCGGTTTGAACTCGGGCGGCTTTTGCACGCTGAGCCGTCTCGACGAGGTCGATGCAGTTGTTCGGCTCAGGCCCAGGCTCACCAATCCGGCCGATGAAGACATGGATCCCTCCGAAGGGGACCCGGTACCCGTACTCAATTGAGCCGGCGTCGGGGCCCCAGCCTTCATCGTTGATGTAGATCTTACCGCGACGACTTTTGATCATCCGGCCCACTACGTATCCTTTGAGCCCTTCGAAGTTGCCCTTCAAGAACTCAAATCCACCGTGCGCTGGCCCGATGGTGGGCGCCAACTGTCATGGAATTGTCATGTCAAATGCCCTCGCGAAAGGACTTAGATGTGGAGCCATCGCAACTAGGAAGCTTGAAGGGGTTAATTGGGACAAAGGACACAAGAGGTTTTATACTAGTTCGGCCCCTTACGGTGAAGGCAAGGCCTACGTCTAGTTGGGTTGGTATTGATGTTTCGATGACCAGGAAGCGAGATACGCTATGCCTGGCTCTCGATGAGTTGTTTCTTGCCCTAAGCCGCCAGCGGGTCGCCCCCTTATATACACGGGTGGACGCCCTGCGGTTTACAGAGTCCCAGCCAGCTTATAAACAATGTCCGGCTCGGTGACTAGTTAAGTCTACCTTATGATACAAGTAATATTATTACAACGGTTTATTACAACGGGCCTTAAGTCACCTATGGGCCTTAAGCTCTCTATTAACCACCATCTTCATACTTTGGTCTTGGGCTTCTTTCTGGTGAGTCCTATTTGCGTAACCCGGCCCCTCCTGGGCGGCTTACACAAATAGTTATATCCCCAACACATAGCATTAAACTTTTGGATCCAAATTGTCCCTTAAGGAATAGCGCATAAACTGGGGTTTAAGCTTCTGTCACTCTCGCAACCCACCATCTAATGACTACTCCACAATTCATTCCCTTAGGCCCAAATGTGGTGAAGTGTCATGTAGTCGACGTTCACATGACACCACTAAGAGAATGTCAACATACATATCATCAAAATACCGAACACATATCAAGTTCACATGATTACTTGCAACATGATTTCTCACGTGACCTCAAGAACGAAAGTAGCTAATCACAAATTATAATCATTCTCTAAATAAGAGGGGTATTAAATATCATAATGGATCTGAACATATAATCTTCCAACAAATAAACCATATAGTAATCAACTACAAGAGGTAATCAACACTACTAGTCACCCACAAGCACCAATCTATAGTTTTGGTACAAAGATTGAAAACAAGAGATGAACTAGCGTTTGAGAGGAGTTGGTGTTGTTGAAGATGTTGATGAAGATAGCCCTCCCCAAGATGGGAGAGTTATTGGTGATGATGATGACGATGATTTCCACCAGAGGGCAAAAGTGCTGCTGCCCAAGTTCCTCCTCGAGGCGGCGGCGCTTCGTCCCCAAAGTCCTCTCCGTAATTTTTCAAGGTCAAAATGACTTATATACCAGAAGATGGGCACCGAAGGTGGGCCGAGGAGGGCATCACCCACCAGGGTGCGCCTGGGCCTCCTAGCACGCCCAGGTGGGTTGTGCCCACCTGGTAGCCCCCCTCTAGTACTTATTTGCTCCAATAATCCTTAAATATTCCATAAAACAATCCTCGGGAAGTTTCAGCTCATTTGGAGTTGTGCAGAATAGGTAGCTTGGCTTAGCTTTTTCATGTCTAGATTTCCAGCTGCCAGAATTCTCCCCCTTTGTGCGTACCTTGCATATTATGAGAGAAATGTCATTAGAATTACTCCAAAAAGCATTGTTATACAATAAAACATTATAAAAAATAGTAGGAAAACATGATGCAAAATGGACGTATCATACATCACTGGACAGTGGTCAAAATTATCCTTAGTTACCTTAAAGAGGACTAAGGAAATGTTTCTCGGATATGGAGGTGATAAAAGTTCGTCGTAAAGAGTTATGTTGATGCAAGCTTTGAAACTGATCTAGATGACACTAAGTCTCAATCTAGATACATATTGAACGTGGGAGAAATTAGCTAGAGTAGATCCATGCAGATAGCATTGTAGACATAGAAATTTCCAAAATGCATACGGATCTGAATGTGGCAGACTCGTTGACTAAACTTCTCTCACAAGCATAACATGATCACACCTTAGTACTCTTTGGGTGTTAACAACACAGCTATGTGAACTAGATTATTGACTCTAGCAAACCCTTTGGGTGTTGGTCACACGGCGATGTAAACTATGGGTGTTAATCACATAAAGATGTGAACTATTGGTGTTAAATCACATAGCGATGTGAACTAGATTATTGACTCTAGTGCAAGTGGGAGACTGAAGGAAATATGCCCTAGAGGCAACAATAAAGTTGTTATTTTATATTTCCTTAGTTCATGATAAATTTTTGTTATTCATGCTAGAATTGTATTAACCGGAAACTTGATACATGTGTGGATACATAGACAAAACACCGTGGTCCTAGTAAGCCTCTACTAGACTAGCTAGTTAATCAAAGATGGTTAAGTTTCCTAACCATACACATGTGTTGTCATTTGATGAACGGGATCACGTCATTTGGAGAATGATTTGATGGACAAGAACCAGCCATTAGCATAACATATTGATCGTTCTGCTTTATTGCTATTGTGTAACGCCCACGATGCGGCTATATCTCCCACGTGTCGGGGCACGATTTAGAGGCGTAAGCGCATTGTGGTTTTGTCGCAAGAAGGGTCATCTTCACACAATCCCATGTAATGAACAAGAAAGGGATAAATAGAGTTGGCTTACAATTGCCACTTCACACAATACTTAAATAAGTCATACATCATCCAAAATACACACATAGTCTGACTACGGACAAATCCAAATGAAAAGGAAGATAACCCCAAATGCTAGATCCCCAATCATCCCAACTGGGCTCCACTACTGATCATCGGGAAAAGACACGTAGTAACGAAGAAGGACCTCGTCGAACTCCCACTTGAGTTTGGTAGCATCACCTGCACTAGTATCATCGGCACCTGCAACTATTTGTAGTATCTTGTGAGTCATGAGGACTCAGCAATCTGAAAACCCACGAGATCAAGACTATTTAAGCTTATGGGTAGGGCAAGGTAATGAGGTGGAGTTGCAGCTATTGATAAGCAAAATATGGTGGCTAAAGGTGAGTACAAGAGTAAGAAGAGAAACTACGCAACGACCGTCATCTAGAGGTGATCAAGAAGTGATCCTAAAGACTACTTATGTTCAAACATGACCCAAACCGTGTTCACTTCCCAGACTCCGCCGAGAAGAGACCATCACCGCTACACACGTGGTTGATGCATTTTAATTAAGTCAAGTGTCAAGTTCTCTACAACCGGATATTAACAAATTCCCATCTGCCACATAACTGCGGGCATGGCTCTCAAAAGTTTATATCGTGCAGGGGTGTCCCAACGTAGCCCATCACAAGCTCTGACGATTAGCGAAGGATATTCCTTCTCCCGGGAAGACCCGATCAACCTCGGAATCCCGGTTACAAGACATTTCGACAATGGTAAAACAAGGCTAGTAGGCCCGATGTGCCGACAAATACCGATAGGAGTCGTACGTATCTCATTCTCAGGGCACATCGGATGGGCCAGACGTCCGGTTGGCATAGACCCTGGTTTCCCAGGGGGCGCCGGACATCGCCTGGTTCGGACCAACACTTGGAGAAGCACTGGCCCGGGGGGTTAAAAATAAAGATGACCCTCGGGGCTGCAGACCCCAAGGGAGGGTTGTAGGTTGTTAGGAAATTGTAAAACCAATGTTGGGCCTTGCTGGAGGAGTTTTATTCAAGGCGAACTGTCAAGGGGTTCCCATAAACCCGACTGGGTGAGGAACGCAAAATCAAGGAACATAACACCGGTATAACGGAAACTAAGGCGGCAAGAGTGGAACAAAACACCAGGCATAAGGCCGAGCCTTCCACCCTTTACCAAGTATATAGATGCATTAATTAAAATAAGAGATATTGTGATATCCCAACATAATCATGTTCCAACATGGGGCAATCTTCAACTTCACCTACAACTAACAATGCAAAAGAGGGGCTGAGCAAAAGCGGTAACTTAGCCAAACAACTATTTTCTATGAAGGTGGGTTAGAGGCTTAACATGGCAAAATGGGAGACATGATAAACAAGTGATAGGTAACGCAACGTAGCAATAGAACGAAGAAACTAGCAAGCAAAGATAGAAGTGATATCGAGGGTAATGGTCATCTTGCCTGCAAAGTTCTCAGAGTTGTCGAAAGCTTTTTCCTCGTTAGTGTACGTACTCAACAGGTTCCTCGTTCGCGAACTCGTCTCCCGGCTCTACCCGAAGCAAGAACACAAGTAAAGGAACAACAATCAATCACGGTGCAATGCGCAAGCAACATGATGCAAGACATGGCATGGAGTGCAAGATATGAGGTGCAATGCATATGGTACTCTGGAAGGGGGAGGATGATCATGGCATCAACTTGGCAAACCAAACATGCCACTGGATAGGTTGGGATATTTCGAAAGAAATCAATATGAAGATCACCGGAAATGGATGCACGGTTTGAAAATGACAAGCCAAACAAGATGCAATGCAATCTGTTGAAAACAACAACATAACAACTTGTGTGCAAAGTTTAAATATGCTACAGTAATATATCATGGCAAACAAGAGCATGGCATGCTAGTACTGCATGCACTTAACAAAACTCACTTAGTGAACATGCTCCAAATATCTACACAAATGATGATAGCATCAATGCAAACATGGCAAGTGACCTAAACAGACCCAGACTTTGTAGAATTTAAAGGCATGGCAGAAACAGATTAAATATAGCATGTTCGCAAGCTTGTTTAACTTGAAATAAAACATATCATGGCATGAGCTTAATTCCAGCAACAAGTAGGCATGATGAAGAGCATGTTCATTTGCAGAACTACCCCATAGCATATTTGGATAAATATACACATGAAAGACGAAACAACAACATGACGTAAAATGACATGTGTGCAAACTTGCTCAAATGCAGAAGCTAATGCCACCACTGGATTCATTGGATTTTTCTACCCCAAAAACATATATAATATGTTGGGGTCACTTTAGAAAAATCCCCACAATTACTTAGAATGAAATACTGCCTAGAATGGAAAAGACAGAAAAGGCAATTTCCATATTTGGAAACGTCCAGAAATGGACTTGCCCGATTTGGAAGAGGCTGTTTACCAGAAATGGAATATTCATTGGGACAAAATAAATAAAAGAAAGAAAAGAAACAAAGGAGGGGGGTTCAGTCTATGTCAGGTGGGTCCCGCCTGACAGGGACTCATTCAGAGCAAGAAACAAA
>NC_057804.1:358420584-358433535 GCF_018294505.1 Triticum aestivum
AGGGAGGTGCCACACCTTCTGGTCTAACACCAGGAGAGGCTACCTGCTCCAGCTGGCGACAGAGAAGAAGGCCACACTACTGGCGAGCATGACGGTGACCATCAGAGCAGAAGGCCACCTGCGGGGGTGCAGAAAACGGACGTAGAGCCAGGAGTAAGTGGCTGATGCAAGCTGGGGCGCGTGCATGCGGCAGCGCGAGTACGAGCTCATGCTCGTCTTGGGTATGGCAGCGGCAAGGCTAGGAGAGGCCGCTGCTCCTAGCTTTCGAGCGCGGGCGTGCAGGATGGGGCGTGAGGCGACTGCAGCTAGGTTGGAACCGGAGCGAGGGAGAATCAAGAGCAACTACGACGTCTACTGCAACTTCACACAAAAATTTAGAGATCGCTGGAGCATCGAGAACATGGAGAAGGCACGAACCTAGCATCCCTTACGGTGGTCGTCCAGCGTAGAGAAGGAGGAGGGAGGAAGCCGGGAATACCTCGTTACCCTAGGACAAGAAGACGGCGACGGAGACGAGCCTGCAGCGACGCAGACGGGCTTTGAACCTGGCGGGGCTGCTGTCCGCGAAGCAGGGGAGGAAGAGGACGACGGGAAGGTAGCCGGACTTGGCGATCCCAGGCGAGGAAGATGCCTGCGGGGATGTAGTCGACGTCGTGGAGGAAGACGGATGTGCTTGGTGAGGCGGAGGTGGCCGAAGTGCACGCCGGTGACGTGGACGTGCTCTCAGGCGCGCTCGGGAAGCGGCGGAAGCTACGGGTCTGGGGGAGTTTTCTCCCCTGGAGGTAGTGGAGGATGGAGAGGGAAACCCTCGGGGCTAGGTGCGAACGCCGAGAGGGGGCTTAAGTAGGCGCGGTGCGGCTAGCTGGCTCGCCACCATGGCCATGGCACGGCGAAAAGCAGAGGAAGGGGAAGGAGAAAAGGAGGCGGGTGTGGTTGCCTCTCTCGCTGACACGGGGGACCCACGCGTCCACGTGGTTCAAGTGTGAGAGAGAGGGGTGTGCGGCGCTCAGGTGAGAAAGGGGGGAGCAACGTGCGTGTGAGCTGGCTGGGCTGGCTTGTTGCGCTGCTGCTGGGCTAGCAGGCTAAGTTGGGAGGTAGAGGCCCAGGTGGGCTACTGCTGCTGCTCTTTCCTTTATCTTTTCTTCAAAGAGAAAAACAAAGAGAAAAGCACAGGGGGCTAGAAGAGGAATTTGGGAGAGATGAGAATATCCTCATGCTCCTGGAATTATGAAATATTTGAATAAATTGGTTGGGAATTTTTAGAGGTAGAAAAATAAATCAAGTTTGAATAAAATTCAAACTTGAGGTATTTTTGAACCTAACCAAAACAACTTCAGAAGAGCTGACATTCTGTAGAGAGGTTTAGGACAAGATGCTTGAATATTGGGGAAAATATGAACATTAATGGAGTAGGTAAAAGGTGCGCTTGCAAAAAAGAAAGAAGAAAAAGGAAGGAGAAGTGGTGATGATGCAAGATTCATGCATGGAACATGCAACAACATAAAATGTATCAAATCACACCATTCACATGATGAGGATGAGAATGCAAGATGACACCAAGCACAAATGCAAAACAAGAGACAAAAACCCAATCACGAAGGAAATATCATATCACATAGCCGGAAATGGCAAGAGTTGGAGTTACAAATATGGAAAGTTACATCCGGGGTGTGCTACATCTTGAGCTTGCATTGGTTTTCCTTGAAGAGGAAAGGGTGATGTAGCAATTGTACCGTAAGTATTTCCCTCAGTTTTCGAGAACCAAGGTATCAATCTAGTAGGAGGCTCCTCAAAAGTCCCACGCACCTACACAAACAAACAAGAACCTCACAAGCAACACAATAAAGGGGTTGTCAATCCCTTCACGGCCACTTGCGAAAGTGAGATTTGATAGAGATAATATGATAAGATAGATATTTTTGGTATTTTTATGATATAGATTGGAAAGTAAAAGATGCAAATAAAAGTAGATGGTAAACTTATATGATAAAAGATAGACCTGGGGGCCATAGGTTTCACTAGTGGCTTCTCTCAAGATAGCATAAGTATTACGGTGGGTGAACAAATTACTGTCTAGCAATTGATAGAAAAGCGGATAGTTATGAGATTATCTAGGCATGATCATGTATATAGGGATCACGTCCGTGACAAGTAGATCGAAACGATTCTGCATCTACTACTATTACTCCACGCACCGACCTACTCCTGCCTGCATCTAGAGTATTAAGTTCATGAAGAACAGAGTAATGCATTAAGAAAGATGACATGATGTAGAGGGATAAACTCATGCAATATGATATAAACCCCATCTTTTTATCCTCGATGGCAAAAATACAATACGTGCCTTGCTGCCCCTGCTGTCACTGGGAAAAGACACCGCAAGATTGAACCCAAAGCTAAGCATGTCTCCCATTGCAAGAAAGATCAATCTAGTAGGCCAAACGAAACTGATAATTTGAAGAGACTTGCAAAGATAACTTAATCACACATAACAGAATTCAGAGGAGATTCAAATATTTCTCATAGATAAACTTGATCATAAACCCACAATTCATCGGATCACGACAAATACACCGCAAAAAGAGTTACATCAAATAGATCTCCAAGAAGATCAAAGAGAACTTTGTATTGAGATTCAAAGAGAGAGAAGAAGCCATCTAGCTAATAACTATGGACCCGAAGGTATGTGGTAAACTACTCACAACTTATAGGAGAGGCCTTGGAGATGATGTAGAGGCCCTACGTGGTCGATTCCCCCTCCGGCGGAGTGTCGGCGAAGGCTCCAAGATGGGATCTCGCGGATACAGAAGGTTGGGGCGGTGGAAATAGTTTTTCGTGGTGCTCTTGGATGTTTTCCGGGTATGTGGATATATAAAGGAGGAAGAAGTAGGTCGGTGGACGCTCGAGGGGCCCACGAGGGTGGGGCGCGCGCCGGGCACCCTTGTGGCCGCCTCCTCTCTTGCTTGACGTCCACTCCAAGTCCCCTGGATTGTGTTCGTTCCAAAAAGATCGCTCACGAAGGTTTCATTCCGTTTGTACTCCATTTGATATTCCTTTTCTTCAAAACACTGAAATAGGCAAAAAAAACAGCAATTCGGGCTGGGCCTCCGGTTAGTAGGTTAGTCCCAAAAATGATAAAGAAGTGTAAAGTAAAGCCCACAAACATCCAAAATGGGTAATATAATAGCATGGAACAATCAAAAATTATAGATACCTTGGAGACGTATCAAGCATCCCCAAGCTTAATTCCTGCTCGTCCTCGAGTAGGTAAATGATAAAAACAGAATTTTTGATGTGGAATGCTACCTAACATAATTCTCAATGTAATTTTCTTTATTGTGGCATGAATGTTCAGATCCAAATGATTCAAAATAAAAGTTCATATTGACATAAGAAATAGTAATACTTCAAGCATACTAACTAAGCAATCATGTCTTCTCAAAATAACATGCCTAAAGAAAGTTATCCCTACAAAATCATATAGTGTGGCTGTTGCTCTATCTTCATCACACAAAGTATTTAATCATGCACAACCCCGATGACAAGCCAAACAATTGTTTCATACTCTAGTAATCTCAAACTTTTTCAACTTTCACGCAATATATGAGCGTGATGCATGGATAGAGCACTATATGTGGAATAGAATGGTGGTTACGGAGAAGACAAAAAGGAGGAAGATAGTCTCACATCAACTAGGCATAGCAACGGGCTATGGAGATGCCCATTAATAGATATTAATGTGAGTGAGTAGGGATTGCCATGCAACGGATGCACTAGAGCTATAAATGTATGAAAGCTCAACAAAAGAAACTAAGTTGGTGTGCATCCAACTTGCTTGCTCACGAAGACCTAGGGCATTTTGAGGAAGCCCATCATTGGAATATACAAGCCAAGTTATATAATGAAAAATTCCCACTAGTATATGAAAGTGACAACATAGGAGGCTCTCTATCATACAGATCATGGTGCTACTTTGAAGCACAAATGTGGTAAAAAGGATAGTAGCATTGTCCCTTTTCTCTTTTTCTCTCATTTTTTTATTTAGCCTTTTTCTTATTTGGCCCTTTTTTTATTTGGTGGGCTCTTTGGCCTCTTTTTTTATTAAGTCCGAAGTCTCATCCCAACTTGTGGGGGAATCATAGTCTCCATCATCCTTTCCTCACTTGGGACAATGCTCTAATAATGAAGATCATCACACTTTTATTTACTTACAACTCAAGATTACAACTCGGTACTTAGAACAAGATATGACTCTAAATGAATGCCTCTGGCAGTGTACCCTGATATGCAATGAATCAAGAGTGACATGTATGAAAAATTATGAAGGTGGCCTTTCCACAAATACGATGTCAACTACATGATCATGCAAAGAGCAATATGACAATGATGATGCGTGTCATAATAAATGGAACGGTGGAAAGTTGCATGGCAATATATCTCGGAATGGCTATGGAAATGCCATAATAGGTAGGTATGGTGGCTGTTTTGAGGAAGGTATATGGTGGGTGTATGTACCGGCGAAAGTTGCGCGGCACAAGAGAGGCTAGCAATGGTGGAAGGGTGAGAGTGCGTATAATCCATGGACTCAACATTAGTCATAAAGAACTCATATACTTATTGCAAAAATCTCCAAGCCATTGAAAACAAAGCACTACGCGCATGCTCCTAGGGGGATAGATTGGTTGGAAAAGACCATCCCTCGTCCCCGACCGCCACTCATAAGGAAGACAATCAATAAATAAAATTGTGCTCCAACTTCATCACAAAGCGGTTCACCATACGTGCATGTTACGGGAATCACGAACTTGAACACAAGTATTCTTTAAATTCACAACATGACTCTAATATCACCACCTCTATATCTCAAAACAATTATCAAGTATCAAATTGATCATAGCACCCAATTCACTTTCTATGATAGTTTTTATTATACCCAACTTGGATGCCCATCATTCTAGGACCAATTTTATAACCATAGCAAATATCATGCTGTTCTAAGAGACTCTCAAAATAATATAAATCAAGCATGAGAGGTCAACAATTTCTACAAAATTAAGCCACCTCCATGCTCTAAACGATATAAGTGAAGCACTGGAGCAAAACTATCTAGCTCAAAAGGTATTTGCTATGGCATGCTAGCTCAAAAGATATAAGTGAAGCACTAGAGCAAAACTACCTAGGAAATTGTAAAACCAATGTTAGGCCTTGCTGGAGGAGTTTTGTTCAAGGCAAACTGTCAAGGGGTTCCCATAAACCCGACTACGTGAGGAACACAAAATCAAGGAACATAACACCGACATGACGGAAACTAAGGCGGCAAGACTGGAACAAAACACCAGGCATACAGCTGAGCCTCCACCATTTACCAAGTATATAGATGCATTAATTAAAATAAGATATATTGTGATATCCCAACATAATCATGTTCCAACATGGAGCAATCTTCAACTTCACCTGCAACTAACAACGCTATAGGAGGGGCTGAGCAAAAGCGGTAACTTAGCCAAACAACGGTTTGCTATGAAGGTGGGTTATAGGCTTGACATGGCAAAACGGGAGGCATGGTAAACAAGTGATAGGTAACGCAGCATAGCGATAGAACGAAGCAACTAGCAAGCAAAGATAGAAGTGATATCGAGGGTAATGGTCATCTTGCCTACAAAGTTCTAATAGTTGTCGAAAGCTTGCTCCTCGTTAGTGTACTCAACAGGTTCCTCTTTCACGAACTCGTCTCCCGGCTCTACCCAAAGCAAGAACACAAGCAAAGGAACAACAATCAATCACGGTGCAATGCGCAAGCAACATGAGGCAAGACATGGCATGGAATGCAAGATATGAGGTGCAATGCCTATGGTACTCCCGAAGGGGACGGATGATCATGGCATCTACTTGGCAAACCAAGCATTGCACTAGATAGGTTGGGATATTTCGAAAGAAATCGATATGAAGATCACCGGAAACGGATGCACGGTTTGAAAATGACAAGCCAAACAAGATGCAATTCAATCTGTTGAAAACAGCAACATAACAACTTGTGTGCAAAGTTTAAATATGCTACAACAATATATCATGGCAAACCAGAGCATGGAATGCTAGTACTACATGCACTTAACAAAACTCACTTAGTGAACATGCTCCAAATATCTACACAAATGATGATAGCATCAATGCAAACATGGCAAGTGACCTAAATAGACCCAGACTTGGTAGAATTTAAAGGCATGGCAGAAACAGATTCAAGATAGCATGTTCGCAAGCTTGTTTAACTCGAAATAAAACATATCATGGCATGAGCTTAATTCCAGCTGCAAGTAGGCATGATGAAGAGCCTGTTCATGTGCAAAACTACCCCATAGCATATTTGCATAAATATACACATGAAAGACAAAACAAAAGCATGATGTAAAATGACATGTGTGCAAACTTGCTCAAATGCAGAAACTAATGATACCACTAGATTCATTGGATTTTTCTACCCCAAAAACATATATAATATGTTGGGGTCACTTTAGAAAATTCCCCACAATTACTTAGAATGAAATACTACCTAGAATGGAAAAGACAGAAAAGGCAATTTCCATATTTGGAAACGTCCAGAAATGGACTTGCCCGATTTGGAAGATGCTGTTTACCAGAAATGGAATATTCGCTGGGACAAAATAAATAAAAGGAAGAAAAGAAACAAAGGAGGGAGGTTGAGTCTATGGCAGGTGGGTCCTGCCTGTCAGGGACTCATTCGGAGCAGGAAACAAAACAGGGGAATTTAAACCGCGCCCACGGGCGATCGAACCCGGGTCGCCTGGGTATGGTAGCAGGGGCGTAGCCACTGAACTACTGCTGCAGTTGTTGTATGAAGGGAGGTGCCACACCTTCTGGTCTAACACTAGGCGATGGTAGCTGCTCCAGCCGGCGACAGAGAAGAAGGCCATGCTGCGGGCGAGCATGACGGTGACCATCGGAGCAGAAGGCCACCTGCGGGGGTGCGGAAAATGGACGCAGAGCCAGGGGTAAGTGGCTGATGCGAGCTGGGGTGCGTGCATGCGGCAGCTAGAGTACGAGCTCATGCTTGTCTCGGGTACGACAGCGGCAAGGCTGGGCGAGGCCGCTGCTCCTAGCTTTCGACTGCGGGCGCACGCGTGTGCGCAGAATGGGGTGCGAGGCGACTGCAGCTAGGCTGGAACCGGAGTGAGGGCAAAGCGCGAGCAACTATGGCGTCTACTACAACTTCATACAAAAATTCAGAGATCGTCGGAGCATCTAGAACATGGAGAAGGCGCGATCCTAGCATCCCCTACGGTGGTCGTCCAGCGTTGAGAAGGAGGAGGGAGGAAGCCAGGAATACCTCCTTACCCTAGGACAAGAAGACAGCGACGGAGACGAGCCTGCAGCGACGTGGATGAGCTCTGAACCTGGTGGGGCTGCTGTCCACGAAGCAGGGGAGGAAGAGGACGATGGGGAGGTAGCCAGACTTGTGTAACATCCCAAATTTCCAATTTAGAATGTTATACATTAGATCATCATTGCATATCATATTTTATTGCATTTTTGGTAGATCCTAGAAATTTTATGCAACTCAAGGACCCACGGAGAGAGTTGGGGATTTCGTTAGTTTCATATTTGAGTTTTCTCAAATTTTCAAAAGAGGATCATTTGATTTTAATTATTTTCTCTTCGAATATTTCTATTATGAAAATAAAAGAGAGGGGATAAAATGACCTCCCCAAATTAAAGAAATGTTGGAGGATAAATATTAAAATGAAATAAAAATTTTATTCGGAGATTTATTGCTATTTTATTTGAATTAGAAAAATTGCACATTTTCAAAAATTGCGTTTTTAGGCCAAGAAAATGTTCATCTTGTTCTAAGTATTTTATTTAGACGGTGAAAATTTGTTTTGGCATTATTAGATTTTTATTTAATTTTCTAGGATTTGTTTTCGACGGAATCTTATTTAAAAAAATTGTTTGCGCGCCCGACTGGGCCAGCGGCCCAGCCGAGCCGGGCCGGCCTTGCCAGCGCCCCGCCTCGCCCGACCAACTCCGACCGGAGTCCGGCTGGAGCACGCCGCCGCCGCCGAGTCCGAGGAGGACTCCTCCTCCTCGACCCCTCCCCCAAGCCGCCGGAGCCCCCGCCCCTCCTTAAGTACCCCACCTCGTCGCCGCCCCAGAGCCCCGCCGCTGCAGCACACCCCGCCGAAGCCGTCCCCGCCTTGCTGGAGGTAGCCGCCGCCGCCGCCGATTTGTTTTTTTTTGTAAAACCTCTCGGTTTTATTTTGAAACCTAGGTTTATTTTTTGTTTTGATCGGTTTGGTTTCCTCGGTTTACCTAATTAGCAGACATTCGTCTGTACATTCGTTTTAACGAACGGAGTTCACTAGTTAGCTGCAGACAGCGAACGTTCGTTTGTTAGCCTGATCGTCAGTTTTTCTTTTTCCATGGTTTTTCCGCGATTATTTTTGATCGCGATTTCTGCCCTGATTTTCGTTTTAGTTTTTTCTTTTCGCTCGTTTATCGGAATCAGGCAATTCAAGCACCTAGGTCTTCGTGTCGAAGCCCTCTTTCGGTTTAATCAACTTGAACAAGATTTTGCTACTGTAAAATTTCACTTAAGTCCAGATTAGTAAATGGACCTTGTTGCTTTCGTAGTTTGAGTTTCGTTGCTTCGTTTGATTTGTTTCTTTTTGCAAACCAGAGTTCTTAAGTTGAACTTTCTGGTTAGTTCTTTTATTTGAGTTTTACCCGTGCTTCTAGTTGAGTGCTTATTGTATGCTTGTTTGTTTGCGATACAGTACCCGGAGTGCGAAGCGTGCTACTACGAGTCTCTAGGTTTCATGGATCATCAGCAAGGCAAGTAACACTTTGATCATACCTCTTTACTACCCAGTTTTATTGCATTAGATCAGTCCCCAAACAATTGCATGGTTAGGATCTCATTAACATGTGGGTTTTGGGAAGTAGATGATGAGGTAGAACCTGTTGCCTTGTTTAATATTAAACTTTTGTGAGTTACTTCTATGTTGCTTATATTGCTATGCTATGCTTGTAGACGTGGTTTGGTTCGAGTAATTCATGACAGATGTGTGAGTTTTTATTAATGGTTAACTTAAGGTGGCTACTTTAATACACATCTGGGTGGATTGCTTGAAGGCACCCTGGAGTACCCAGTGGTTGTCAAGGCGCCTGGAAAATCCAGTGTTGTCCTAGGATATCCCGGAGTACCCGTGTGATCATCCTACGGTCCGCCATCTAGGCTCAAAGGGATCATAAGATTATTCATGCTAGAAACTTCCGTGTGCAGCCACAAGCTACTATGGGCTCTAGCATAGTTGAGTAAGTTGCAAGACCTCTTTCAGTGGTGGGCTCGCTGATGTAGGGGAAAGTAGGTGTAACTGTCCACCCAGAGTAAAGATTTATTGTTTCAGAAAGACTGTCTCTCGATTCTCCGACCATGGATGTATTCGAGTCTTGTGGGGAAAAGTGCGCAAACCTTTATAGAGTGTACAAACTAATCATGGTTAGCCGTGTCCCCGGTTATGGACATTTTGAGTATCTAGTTCTTGGATTATCATGTTGATCTCATCACTCTAAATTAATTTGATTGGGTTTAATGATGATGTTTAATTGGGATTGAGTTGGAGGAACCTTCTCAATGTTTAACAACCACCATGATAGTTAATAAAATTTATTCCTTTGTTGTAGGGGAAAATTGGCTTTATGCAAAATTGTAACCATAGAGCTTTCCACCAGCCATATATGCATGTAGTGATAGCATTTATTCTGTTCATTACTCTCTTGTGTTACATTGCCAGCATATTCCATCTGCTAACCTGTTTCGGGCTGCAACGTTCATGTTGCAGACTTTTTAGACGATGAGTACGGTGCCATAGGTCGTGTCTTTCACTCAGTGATGTCGTTGGAGTTGATGGACTCACTTTATCTTCCAAGCCTTCCGCTGTTATCGATTTTACATGGACTTAAGACATATTATTGTAATAGTTCTCTTTGGAGACATTCGATGTAATAAGTGTGTGATTGCTACTCTATTATAAATCCTCAAGTTCTGTGCATTTCAGCATTACCGATCCAGGGATGACACTGATGCACAGAGATCAGACTGTTTGAGGTCTGGTCGCTACAAGATGGTATCAGAGCACACGCTGACTGTAGGACACGACCACTAAGCTAAAGCCCTAGATCACTACTCTCTTCTCATTTCTGACTCCTCTCCTTTTCCACTCTATAGATGGCGGATGCAAGGAACAAGTTCACCCAATCGGATGAAGATACACCTTTTGGATGACATTTGAAGGAAGTCACTAGATACCTGAACATCGGAATACCAAGATTGACCGGAACCTACATCGCCACTTTACCAGACGAGGAGCATAGGAAGATTCGAGTGCAAGTTCCAGGAAGGATGTTCATGCCAGTCACTGATCCCATAGAGTTTTCCTTTGACGCA
This sequence comes from Triticum aestivum, assembly GCF_018294505.1. Lineage (NCBI taxonomy): Eukaryota > Viridiplantae > Streptophyta > Magnoliopsida > Poales > Poaceae > Triticum > Triticum aestivum. Next base: position 358,431,047 of record NC_057804.1, read on the forward strand.
CCAATCTAGAGTCTAGGAAAGAGCATGGCAGTCCACATCACCATGGGACGTATTGGACAAGTTTACCACAAGGATCTCAAGGATACTATCTACCAGATTTGTGGGCGCCGAGATGAGAAATGGGAGATGATCAGCACTAGGAAGGATAGATCTATTGCAGCTTTGACCTAGGAGTTAAACCAGCACATTCATCGCCATGAGAACCAGATGTGCGCAGGCATGATAGATCTGAAGAAGGCAATGACCAGGATCACGGAGCTGGAGGAAGAACTCAAGTCCACACGCGATGGATACAAGGAGGAAATGATGATACTCGTGGAGAAGAATGACGATCTGACGAGGAAGCTAGGAGTATTCATGGGAAACCCCGCGCTAGGAGGAGAAGACGACGATTCCACTTGCCCGGAGAACTACATCATCATCGACGACACCGACTCGGGCCCTGATGATAGTGATTAAGACTACGTGATGAAGCAGGAGTAGATATCATGGAGTATTCCACTGATCAATTTTTCTAGTCGACCACCATATCAGTAGTAGTATTCCCCCATGTATATAGTATAGCCCGAGAACTATTATAACGATAGTTAGACCGATGTATGCCCTTGTTTGAATTGATTGAAGTGGTATTGTTTGTGTTTGTCTCATGTGCATATGGGTAGTGTTTTCCCTCTAGACCTCATTCTATCCTGTTTTCTCATCTTTTCCTAAACCCATCAGATGCCTCCGAGACGCGATAATGGATTTGCTTTCCCACCAGAGCTCACTCAGTTGATCCAGCAGCAGAATGCATTGATGTAGATAATAGCCAAGAAGCAGAATCAGGGGAACAACAACAACAACAACCCACCACCACCACCACCTGTTGATCACTTAACCCGTTTTCTAAGGCTGGATCCGCCGGTGTTCTCCAGTAGCACCGAGCCGATAGTTGCAGATGATTGCCTCCGCAAGATTGAATGGGAGTTGACCACTGCAGGATGCACAGATGTGGAGAGAGTGTGTTTTGCCTCACATCAGCTTGATGGACCCGCAACATCATGGTGGGAGAATTTCATAGCCACTTACCCTGTCGACACTGTCACATGGGACCAATTCCAACAGGCTTTTCATACTGCCCATGTTTCAGAAGGAGCTATGGCCCTGAAAAAGAACAAGTTTTGCAACTTGTGCCAAGGAGGATGCATAGTGGGCTAGTATGTGGATGATTTTAGTAAATTAGCATGTTATGCCCCAGATGACATCGCTACAGATGTAGCTAAGCAGGAGAAGTTTCTGGAAGGACTGAATGCTGAGCTAAGCATGCAGTTGATGGTGGCAACCTTCAACAACTACCAGGAGTTGGTAGATAGAGATCTCATGATTGAAGGGAAGCAGCAGCAGATTGACAACCGCAAGAGGAAGTATGGACAAGGGAAGTACAATTCTAGAGCTAAGCATAGTCCCTGTTTTATCCCAAAATTAGGAGGACCCCTTAAAACTAACCATGGTGGTCACAATCACAATGGAGGGAGTTTGCATAACCATAGTGGCCCTAGGAATGGGAATGGAAATGGAGGAAGCAACGGACAGAACCATTCCAACCCAACAACGCCCGCCAAGAAGGATCTAAGCCACATTACTTGTTTCAAGTGCGGGAAGAATGGACATTACGCCATGGAGTGTTCTGAAGCAAAGAATGGAAATGGAAATGGAAGCTCTGGTAAGAAGGCCAACCCTTTCAACAGGGGACAAGTGAACCACGTTAACGTGGAGGAGGTTGAAGCCCAGCTAGATGCAGTAATAGGTAAGTTTTTGGTTAAGTCATTTACTGCAATCGTTCTTTTTGATACTGGTGCATCGCATTCATACATATCAAGGGGATTTGTGGATAAGTATAAACTGCCCACCAAAGTTCTTAGAACACCTATGTTGGTAAGCTTGCCAGGAGCGGAGCATATGGCAAGCCAAGGATGTTTTCAGATGCCTTTGACCATAGCACTACAAAAAAAGACATATCCGTGACATTTTGGGCCGAATGATTTTTTTTCCTGTCATACATATGACACTTCTATGATGATAATTGTGACAAAACCCGGTATCATCATAGATGTGGTGGGCTCCTACTTCTATGACAAAAAATCATGATAGAAAATGGGCTTTTCGTCCTGGGCGGGCTGGAGACGCAGCTGCATGACATTCTTTGGGCCGTCCATGACGGAAAAAACCGTGGTAGAAACGAGGGGGAGGAAAATTTCGGGGAGTTGCTGGTTACGGTGGGAGGTCAGGGGCCGAGCAATGTGCATTTCTCTCATACACGTACGCGCGTGTGTGGGAGGCGTTGGCTCTAACTGAACCCGAGTGAGGCGTTGGTCTCTAACTGAACCCGAGCGATTGCACTGCAGACTATGCATTACTAAACCCGACCGATCGATCGATGGCTGTTAACTGAACCCGATGGAGCGATTCCTTCGCTACTGCTGGTAACTGAGGCCGATCGATTGGATGAA
>NC_057804.1:358433952-358444023 GCF_018294505.1 Triticum aestivum
AGGGCTGGATGAATAGTAAACGGTGGAGGGGTGGTCGTGGAGGGGTGGTTGAACAGGACCCTGTGGTGTGGAGGGCTGGATGAACAGTAGACCGTGGAGGGGTGCCTATGGAGGGGTGGTTGAACAGTAGCCGGTGGAGTAGCGCGCGGTGGAGGCTGGATGAGCAGGAGCCCGTGGAGGCTGGAGGAGGTCGACGGTAGCCCGTGGAGGCTGGAGGAGGTCGACGGTGGAGATGAACAGTATCCCGTGGAGTCCCGTTTTACGGCACGGCACACCCCTCCTGATGAACAGGACCCCCGTTTCGACTGTAGGAGGTCCGTTTCCTCCGTTTTGCGGTACGCCACACCCCTCCCGATCAACAGGACCCTCGTTTCGACCGTAGGAGGTCTGTTTCATCCGTTTTGCGGTACGCCACACCCCTCCTGATAAACAGGACCCCCGTTTCGACCGTAGGAGGTCTGTTTCCTTTGTTGTGCGATACGCCACACCCCTCCCGATCAATAGGACCCCGTTCCGAACGTAGGAGGTCCGTTTCCTCCATTGTGTGGTATGCTAGGCCTCGTTTCCATCGCCTGTTCCGTCCAAGCCCTCCCGATGAATACGACCACGCAATCCGTTCTGACCCAGCCGATTGGCTCCCCATGAACACGACGACGACGTTGTTTCTCCGTTCCGACCCAGCCATGTATGTATGCGCGAATAGGCGTTCGAGACCCTGCCCGTATGTACGTATGTGGCCGTATTTTCTTTCTTGCACTCTCGCCGCTGTACATACGTGTACATGCTACGTGCGCGCCTCTACTACAACACGTGCGCGCCTCTACTACGACACGTGCGCGCCTCTACATCGACCAGTATGTACGTACACGTTCGAGACCAGAATGACAACGCTATGTATGCTTCGACCAGGTGGGTCCCGACTGTCAGGCACTTCCTTGCCTGCAAAGATGTAGCTGGTGGGTCCCAGCAGTCAGGGGGGGCGAATCATTTTTTTTTGCCTGGACGCACTTCCTTGCGTGTGAAGATGTAGCTGGTGGGTCCCAGCAGTCAGGGGGCGAATCCTTTTTTTTGCCCGGATGCACTTCCTTGCGTGCGAAGATGTAGCTGGTGGGTCCCAGCAGTCAGGGGGGCGAATCATTTTGTTTTTTTGCCCGGACGCACTTCCTTGCGTGTGAAGGTGTAGCTGGGGGGTCCAAGCAGTCAGGGGGGTGAATCGTTTCGTTTTTTTGCCCGGACGCACTTCCTTGTGTGCGAAGGTGTAGCTGCTGGGTCCCAGCAGTCAGGGGGAAACATTTTTTCACGAAATATGGTGGCCCGTCCGGTGGGTCCTTGCTATCAGGTGGAGGAATAATTATTTTGCGCGTAATAAGGAGGCACTTCCTTGCTGCGGCCGTGGACCCAGCTGTCAGCCTCTCCACGTACAGTCCATGTCCGATGGAAGCCGTTCCTTGAACACGTTGGCCACGCCGCGCCGAGAGCACCAAGGCGGTGGACGATGGCGAGGCCTAGGAAGGGGACGATGCGGAGCCGGGGAAGACGCGGCAGTGGATGCCCACACGTAGAGGAGTACGAGGGTTCACTGGTTCGCTGCGGTGTGAGGCTGCCGTCGCCGCAGAATAACAGGGGGTGTGGGTGAGTAGAGGGATGGCCTGTCCAGTGGTGGGAGTAGTAGGGGGCGGTGAGGCCTCCGCGGCATCACAGCCGGCCACGGGAGGCAGGAGGACGCGGCACGACAGACGCTGCTTTGGGCGGCTGGAGCACGAAGACCAGAGGTTGAAGAAGCACTACGGCCGTTGGATGGGCATCGTACAGTCACTGGAGCTAGAGTCAGCCTCCCACCAAGGTGAGTCCCAGCTAGCTGGGGGAGTATTAATTTTTTTGTGCGTAATAAGGAGGAATTTCCGGTGGGTCCGAGCTGACAGCGGGGGGAACATTTTTTTGCGAAATACAGAGACCCTTCCAGTGGGTCCCAGCTATCAGGTGGAGGAATCATTATTTTGCGCGTAATAAGGAGGCATTTTCCTGTGTGGGCCCCTACTGTCAGCCTCTTCCGATGGCTGTTGTTTGTTGACCATGTTGACCTCGCCGTGTTGAGAGCACAACCACGGTGGACGAGGGCGAGGCCCAGGAAGAGAACCACCCGGGCCGGTGAAGCCACCGCAGCAGATGCCCATGCTGAGGGGAGAACGAGCGCTGACTGGTCAGCTGCGGGGTGAGGCTGACGTCGCCGGAAAATAACATGATGTGTGGGTGGTTAGAGGGATGGCCTGGCGGCAGCACAGCCAGCCACGGGAGGAGGGAGCAGGCAGTCCCGCAGGCGCTGGTTTGGGCAGCTGGAGCGGGAAGATCAAAGATTGAAGAAGCACGGCGGCCGTTGGATGGACATCCAACAGTCACTACTGTGTGTTGACTAAGTTGACAAAGCCTTGCGTACGCGTCAAAAAAAATTAAGACAGTGTCATCGTCAACCTAGTAGGCCCAGAAGTCAGCCTCCAAATCTGTGAAAAATAGCATACAACCCATTAGCCATTTTTTTCAATAATTTACATCCCATTTGCTAATTCTTAAGGATATTTGAAGCCCATATTATTTTTATTAGCATTACGGACCATATATTCTAGGCGCTGCTAAAAAATTCAATTTTTTTTGCATATTTCGATGGGGTCCGAACTCTTTTAATCACGAAATTTCGAGTCACGTTAAAAATAGTTTTCAAAAAATTATATCAAAATAAAATTAAAAAAACAATTCTCTGCAAAAAAATGAATGAAATTTAGAATCTTAACTAGCAAGATGCCCATTCATTGCACGGAACATGAAGATGCATGCGTATGAGTAGTTTATCTTGTGGGAGAAAAGATGATATTTTAATGTAATTGCCAGTTGGGTTTGGTTTTCATAAGTGTAGAGAGTAGAGAAATCCTGAAAAAATGATATTTTAATGCAATTGCCGGTTGGCTTTGGTTTAAAAATTTACAGCCCATTTCTTACAACTTATAGCCCGTTTTCTTGGGAAGCCCATTTCTTACCCCTCCTCGTCTTGAAAGATTTGCAGCCCAGCAGGGCTGAGAAAAGCAAGTAGGCCTCAGTTTTGGTATTCTCCAAAAAAAAGAACTGGGCTAGCCAGTTTCAGAAAGAAAAAATATATCAACTGGGCTCGTCATGTGCTTAATAAAAAGCGTAAGCGTGGGCTAGATGGGCCACAGCCCCCGCACAACGCGTAGTTGAGCTCCGTCTCTAAAACTGAAAAACAACTGGGCGAGCTGCTGGGTCCCTGGTGTTATCCGCTCGTTGTGTAATATTCTCGTTTATTGACTACATTGACAATGGCGTGGAACCTAGTTGTCAAACAATTAGGAGGAAGTATTTTTTGGCTTGTAATAACGAGGCACCTGCCTGTGAAATGCAATGACCGTGGTGGGTCCCTACTGTCAGCATCTCCACGTACAGTCATCTCCTGATTCCTCTTAGTTGTTGACCATGTTGACAACGCTAGACGGCAGCGGGCACAGCAAGCTAACCAAGGCGGAGAACGACAGCAAGGCCTCGGACTGGAACCAATAGCAGCCATGGAAGATGCGGCAGTGTAGTGGCAGGTGGAGGGGAGTACGAGGGCAACAAAATGCAAATCAAGCATACAAATGGTACAAAAAGCCCAAGGATTAATTGTTCATCAAATTTTAGACAAAACTCAGATTGAACATGATAGTAACATCTAACCCAACCACTCTTTTTTGCAGTCACAAACAAATGGATCGGTCTGATCCATAAAATCAACATCATGTGCAAAAAAAATTATTTCAAGATGTCTACAACTTATTGTAAATATAAGCCGAGCACGTTTAGAAGCCCATTTGTCTACCTGAAACTTCTTTTTTTGCTGTTCAACATGTTCGTCCGTGAGAAATCTCTTTCTGTAAAAATTAAGCCTCATGGACAATAGTAACGACGCGTTCAACAGGAAGAATGTGACAAAGCTTCTGTTTGCCTGGTTGGATGCATATCGTCCCATCGTTATTGTCCTCAAACGAATGTCATGAGAACTGAGAAAATCCTTGTGCTTATTACGCCAACGATTGGTTATATGTTTTTCTCCATGTGGTTCTCCCTAAGTAGACATGAAGATTGAAAACAGTTAAGGTCTGAAAAAAGAGTATGTCGAAAGAACGACAGCTGAACTGTTAATTCTAGTACAATATATATGGGCTTTCAATGTGCATGAAATCATCACCTCTATGTATAAATTCTTCAGAGATCGAAAGCATCGCAGCAAGACAATAATTATGTCCAGATCAAAACTATACATACTCATATATATGATCTTGACAGAATCCAGCAGCATTGATAGGCTATCAATGGACGAACTTTTCATTGAGCATATAACATAATATTAGTACCCAAAGTGTACTCCAAGATGATATAAAACTTATGCGCACAAATGAAAAATGCAGCATATGATTACAAATGTGTAGATGATAATATACGGTACCTGAAAAAGTGAGGAGCCAAACACCAACTCCTTGTGATTATTAAACGGGTCACAAATTACACCCAAGGTCTCCAGTTTGTTCGCAGAGACGACAGTTATTTCTGAAGGTGTATAACAATTATGAAGGAGCAACATTTCAAGTGAAGGGGCATCTTCAATGATGAGCTGCCATCCATTAAAAAAAACTTCCAATGCTTTTAAGGAGAGGCAACTTTAGTTGGAGACAACTGATACCGATTTCTATTCCCAAAATAATCAACAAGCGCTCCAGGGCAGGGCAATTGGAGTGGATGATGTTGTGCAGTGAGGCCTTCGACAGATAAACCACCACAAGCGAAAGTTTTTTTCGCAGTGGGAGTCAAAGCATTTGTACCAGATCGTCTGGTAGATGGCACCGGGCGAAGGTGGCGGTGTGGAGAGAGGAGGAAAACCGCGAGATGGACAACGGTGGTGTGGGCACGAATTTTTGGTATGTTCGTGGTATGGAACTTTCATGGTAATGGTAGACCTCAAACTGCTGGAGTTTTCCGAATTCACAGGATGTCAGCCAAGCGTCCACCTTGCCGTGTATGGACAGCAGGTAGCTTGTCGGGATGTAGAGGCATTGAACGGGGCCCTAATGGTGAGAAGACACGATGGCTCTGATGAGATCAAATTCAGGAAGGACAGATATCTGACGATAGTCGAGATTGAGGGGCGTGGTGCGCCATAGAGGGCGCCACCAAGTTGAGAGGACTTGTGTGCGGCAGCAATCCTTGGTGGGGAGAAGCAAGATGATCTCGTCAAGGATGACGCCCAGGAGATCCCTGATGCGGTCGATCGGAGATTCTACCGGTTCCTCAGATCCGGGTGGGGGGGCTCGCCGTTTCTCCCCGTGCTATCGGGTGCGGGACCTACAACCGGCGTCGCCGCTGGCGGGAGCCTCATCTTCTTGGCGCTGGGGCCAGTCGACTCCATTTTCCTTGTGGGCGTCGCGCCGATCTCATGGGTTTGAGCAGAGTAGCCAAAGACGAGCCTAGTGGTAGTGCGAGTGGGGAAGAAGGAGGGTTGGGGATTTCTGTAGGAGTGGAAGAAGAGGAGCAGGCGTTTTTTGTACGAGTGAGGAAGAAGGTGAGCAGGGTTTTCTTGACGAGTGAGGAAGATTGGGGAGCGGGGGGAATTGGGTGGGGAGACGGAAGTGGGAGAGCGAGCTATTCGTGTTTATAAGGCCCGCTGCACTAACTACTCGCCTTTTCCCAAGAACCGCTCACTTCTTTTGCGTTGCCGCATGACTGGCCATGCATGCAGGATGCATGTGCCCTCCCGCCACTGCATGCGCCTGGTTTGTTACTAAGCCTATTTAATAGGGTGGTTATGGAGTAAATTAAGGATATTTATTTTCTCTGTGTGCATCCACCAAATTAGAGGATGCGGTACTGGATGCAGACACTCACATTAAACTAACATTCAGAAGAACAAAAGTTCAGCATGTCTATGCATCTCAATGATTCACCATACTATAACCAATACACAAAGCTGTGAGAAGGTGTGGAAATAAAGAAAATCGGTCGATGCTTCTCTGAGCAAAGGGCCTCCCTGCGCACGCATTAATTTCCTGGGCATGCTTGTTTCTTCTCAATGTTGCGAGCACTTTGAGCATGTTGGCAACTCCACAACTAGCTAGCTGCCTCATCTTGCAATTGGTGCTGACACATTTGCAACAAACACATGAGGCAATAGAGATGACTCAACATGGGTCCATATTGTGCAGTTCCCCTGATATCATATTCATTGTCCTGAATCTATAAAGATAGGAAAACAGTAGCTATACTTAAACGTGTTGCAAAATAGTGGCACATATCAATAGCTCGGCATGACAAAACACGATCATATGGACGAAGGGGCTGACCTGCCTGAGGAAGATTACATATAATTTCATAAGTCCTTGGTTGATTTCCACCTTCGGCTGCACTGCTTGTTTGCTCCTCCACACATGACAGGATCGTTCCGCACTGCATTCAGCAAGTCAACATACGAATAAGCTAATTTCATCTTGCGGTGGTCATTGTACCTACTTACGAATGTAGGAATACCTGGAGCACCATGAGGTTAGCTAACAGCAGGTAGATGCAGCCATATAAATTTTGTGCGGTGCTACCAAAATTGAGGTTTGTATCCCTTCCCGTTATGAGAATTCTTCTTGAAGTTGGTAGAATGTGACGGCTTGTTCTTTGCATCAAACTTGCCTTTCCCCTGAGAGTTGTTCTCGTTGTTTTGGGGCTGGTTGGGCTAGAAGTTCTTCTCGTGTACCATGTGGGCACTAGAAGCTCCCTTGACGACCCGAGCACGTGTGTCTTTTGCTCTCGCCTTCTCCTCAAAATCAAGAGTGCTAATGAGATCCAAAACAGAAAACTCATGTCTCTTGTTTTTCAGAGAAGTAGCAAAATCGTTCCACGAAGGTGGAAGCTTGGCAATGATGGTCCCAGCAACAAATTTGTCCGGCAACACATAGTTAAAGTACTCAAGTTCCTTAGAGAGTGACTGTATCTCATGAGTCTTCTGAACAATAGAGTGCTCATCAGTCATCTTGTAGTCACAGAATTGCTCCATGACGTACAACTCGTTGCCAGTGCCCGAGGGCCCAAATGTGGCCTCGAGCGCAGCCCACATGTCTTTGCCGCTGTCAAACGACATATATGAATCCACAATGGAATCGTCAAGAACACTCAGCAGGGCGGCTTTGAAGAGGGTATCCATGTTCCGAAAAGCTTCCTACTGTGTAGGATTAAGATCGCCCTCAGGCTTACCCTTAGTGGCGTCATAGCAGTACATGATCTAAAACCAATATACTGCTCTTGTGCGCCACCTTTTATATTGCACCCCTTAAAAGTAGGCGACTTCAAAAGCGCAGCAAAACCACTCGGAGTAAATTGCCTGTGCTCAGGTTTTTGGATTGTATTGTTGAATATATGAGAAATTTAGTATGAGATTTAATACAAATCAGCAGTAAATAGATCATGACGACAATTGCAAACATCAAAGTAATGATGTGGACTAAACTAGGAGGACAAAATCACATACTGTACAGCGGGAGTAGAACCGATGTGGTTGATGTTGTCACTCATGTCGTTGATGAAGAGGTTACCGAGGTCGGGGAAGAGGGCTGTCATTGAGGAAGTGGTCGCTGGCAGCAGTCACAGGAGTGTGCTCCCCAAAAACCTGATCGCCCCTCTCCCGTACAGGATCACGAAAGGCGGGGTTCGGAGGACTGCTGTCCCTTCTCGCGGTGCATGCTGGAAGGAGGGCTGGAGAAGAATTGCATGGCGGCGCTAAGATCTGGAACGGTGCGAAACCATATGATACAGCGGCGGCTAGGGTAGAGCATGTTAGGTCGGTCGTGCGAGTATAATAGTAGGCCTTTGGCCCCCCAAACCCCACGTCCAAGTCAATAATAGCTCAAACAAAAGTCAATAATAGCCCCACCAAGGTTTGTCTCAAAAAAAATGGAGTAATTAAGGCGTCCGTTAGTCCGTTTAGTATAAATACAATATCATTAATAATTGCCCCACCTTTTGTCTCACAAAGTAGAGTATGTTGGAGTACAACCGGCTACATGTTTACAATCCGCTTCTCTTCTCTCTCTCCTCTTCTATCTCCTTCAACTAAGCACAAATACTATATTTAAATCCTTATAGCCTGCTTATGTCATCTAATTGTAGTACTTGCTCTAAAAGTTATTATCCACTGTGTAGTCTGAAATGCAGGGCGTGCAGCGGGCGGTGCCCTCGGTCGGCGTGCCGCTTCAACAGTGGAAGCAGTCACAGGTCGCGTCGCCCTGACTTGCCATCAATGTGGAGCGGCGGGCTCAGCTGGCGCCGGGCAGGAAGCGCGCGTGGGAGGGGGGAGGGGTTTTTGTTGGGCCAAGAAGGTGAGAAGCCAACTTGGGATCGGTCCGGATGGGGAAATATCATGTGCTCCCATACTCTACATATGACACTAGTCTATGTTACTACTCCCTCCTTTCCGGTTTATAGAGCTGTTTAGAGTAACATAGTAATATGTTATAGTACAAGTTACTCCCCACTATGACCAACCTTGGCCTCTCCCAGTGCTCCACCATGTATAGCTACTAAGCCTGCCACGTAGGCATAAATTATGATGTGGCACCAATAAACTAAGCACCTATGCATTGAAGACTTGAGTTACTAAGCCATTTAATGCACTTAGCACCTCATCTAAAGAGCATTAATAGTATAGCCATTTGCTGGCTATAAGCCAGTGCCATGTCATCTATAGCCCATCTTATAGTTAACATGTACAATAGTAGATCAAGAGAGTGTACTACTACTTTTTTGTTCTGTGGCCCACCTTTCATTCTCACAAAGTTCCTAGGAGCACGTGCTAGAGCTGGCTCTTCATGAAGCGCCCGCTTACCTTCTCTCTCCTCTTCTCTTTCCTCCAACTAAGCAGAAATATACTACTGTTTATTCCTTATAGCCCGCTGACTCAGCTCTATTGTACTTGCTCTAAGCACATCTAAGCACTTTCTAGCACCCCCTTGACCGTGGACCTTGACGGTGTAAGTCACTTTGTGTCTCATAATTTTCCTCGTCATCATCTGAGTCCTAGAAGATCTCACCCACATCATCATTAGCATGCAGCCGCCTTGATAGACAACGTGCGCAGAAGGAGTAGAGGCGACTGGGACGCACCACTACCATGTCGTGGGCACTCCGTATGTGCTCGTGTGCGTGCAGCGTGCGTGTTTTTCCATCGGTGCTAGCTGTAAGGCTGAGGCTGCGGTCGTCTTCGTCTCTAACTAGTAGTTGAGCAACAACGGCGGAGAGGTGCTGCAAGAGATGCGTATGCGCCATTGCGTGCGAGCTTAGCCGTAGCACGACGAACCGGACATCGCCGCGGATGTCGCACGCCTCCATGCAGCCGAGTGTGTGCGCATGCATGGGTTATTCACGTGCATTCTACGGCCGAGCGTGTGTGCATGCACGTCTTGTGTACGTGCGTTGTGTGCTCCATGTTGTGCGCGTATGTGCATGAGTTGGATCGGATGGAGTTAGTGCGTTGGCTTGTGTACATGTGTGGCTTGTTGCATGGTTATCAATAATTCAATATAAACTACTCCCTCCGTTCCTAAATATAAGTATTTCTAGCCATTTCAAATAGACTACAACATACGTATGTATGCATACATATTTTAGAGTGTAGATTCACTCATTTTGTTTCGTATGTAGTCCCTTATTGAAATATCTGAAATGACTTATATTTGGGAACGGAGGAAGTATAGAAAATCTTCAACTTAGCATCCTAATGTACCGTTTCTAGTGGTTAGCGAAAAGTTCATGTTCTTTTAGTTGTTTATAGGTGGGCAGGCGGCAAAAAAAAGGGGAAACGTGCAAGGTTCCTTGCAGACGCTCCACCGCCAGGTTCCTTGCTCCTCCTCGGTCATCGGGAATCTATGCTCTTCAACTCATTTCTTTTACGTGAGCTTTGTTCATCCTTTTCCCAACATGCGAGACATCTAGCATCAAGGTGCACGTGTCATGCAAGAAAATGGAGATAATAAGATAAGTAGTGCGTAAGTGAGT
>NC_057804.1:358444204-358577310 GCF_018294505.1 Triticum aestivum
AAGTGAGTCGTGCATTTCGATGGCACCTACACAATATTTTTTTCTCCTTGATGGCACATGAATAGTGCACGTACTCAACGATGGAGCACGGGATGGTAGCAATGACATGGCCAGCCCTTTTTTGGAGATTATGTACTACTAGTAAATAACTTTGATGTGTCCCGTCAACTCGCAGAACGACGATAAGATTGATTACGCCTTCTCCCTCGCTAACACGTGCACGGTGGCTCGCAGCACGAGGAGAAACTTTTGCTTACAAGCGGTGGACGTGCAATAGTTCATTTGGTGTCAGATTGCCAGAAGCACTACAGAAGAACCATCGACTTCCGAAAGAGGCGAAGAGCCAAGCGCAAGGTCGCCTAGTACTAACCTTAGGCTCGGCGTAGTGGGAGTAACATAAGTAGGGGTACCTCCTTTTTTTATTCTAGTAACAACCACACACGAATATCAAGGTGCTGGTTACGTTGAACAAATTTCCTGCAGTTCGTGCTCAGCCCTCCTCTATCTCTCTTCTGAGCCAGCCAGCGGACGCGCGGATCCCATCGTCTGTTTTCTCACATGCGGCCCCACATGTCAGTGAAAACGCAAGAGGACCCACTGAACTTGCACATCTTTCACCTCGCCGTGCTGGTGATGAAAAACAAATCCAAGAAAGATCTTCGGTGGCCGCTTTTGGAGTTACTCAAGAGTAGTAGTAAGATTCTATTTACAGTTTAACCCAAGATGCACATCTCATGGCCTCAACTACCACTCTATTTTCTTTCATGACACGACCTGGATGCTGGATATCCCACGTGTCGGCAAAAGGAGGAAGAACCCGACCAAATCTTCGGTTGTGCTCTCAAATTAGACTAGTTGTGCTAACTTTAAATTTTTATTGTGTACTCCCTCAGTTCCAAAATACTTGACTTCCATTTGTCCAAAAATGGATGTGCCTATATACTAAAACATGTCTAGATACATATATATTTTGACAAATACTACCTCCGTCCGGGTTTATTGGTCCCCATTATATTTCGTGCCAAATTTTGACCATAGATTAAACTAAAAAAATGACTACACATGTCACCAAACATTATATTTTTGAAAACTATGTTCAAGTACGAATCCGATGAGATAATTTTTCTTGACATGCATTAACATTTTGTTAGTTAAATCTTTAGTCAAAATTTGACACAAACTACAAAGGGGACCTATAAACCAGGACGGAGGTAGTAGAAGGCATGTATTGTGCAACGGAGGGAGTAGAATGGATGCAAGTTTTTGTATTGGGAAGAAGAGTACATCCATATATTGATAGAGCGTTGGTGTTGGCCTTACAAGTGGGACCGCAGTTGAGGAAATCGACTATCAGCAAACCCCCACCTCGCCTGCCGCGTGATGGCTGAGTTAGAGAAATAATGAGGTTGAAGAGATTGCTCTAGCACGGACTCCAAGAAATATGGTGTCAGATGGAAGTCGTGCTGGTGGCGTGTGCCGTACTCCTGGACGTGAATGCTTGTTCTGGCCCATGCCACCCTACTACTCCTACTACTTACTATATAGTACTAGTATCGAGGATTCGAGGTGTTGGTTACGTACAATATTGCTACAGTAAAAACACCCGCACGACGCGCGGAGCATGTGAAGCTAGTACAAATAGTGTACTACTATTGTTAATTGGCCTCATCCGATAACCTGTTGCAATGCACGTACAATTATGTATTCAGAAAATAGTTTTTTGCTTCATCGCACCACTCACTCACAGAAGCAACTCGAAAGCCATTCATAAATTTAGTAAGTTTATCACAGGCATATCATTTTATTACATACAACAGGTCAACAACCCACATCGACAACGAGGATACATTATAAATACTAAAGTTTTCACCACACAACAAATAACAAGCAATGAAATGAACTACAACTCAACCATTCCTCGGCGTTGGAAACGCTTTCTTTGAACCACAAGTGATTCTCTGGGAGGTGGCATCTATTGTCGATCTCGAGACCAACGCAGGACTGATCATCCAGGCTGAAGCGGCCTACTATATCAGTACCAGGGTAGGGAACCACGCTAATGTCCGAGGTATAGACACAGTTGCTTCTCATGAATGGTGCTAGTAACATTGTGTCAACAGCAGTTGGATCGCCTTTCACCATCATCGGATAGTTTTGTCCAAGGAAGAGCGAGCTTTCTCCAAGACTATCAATTCTGTACCAGGGAGAAGGCGTTGGCGCTAGCACACTAGTATCCATCCTGAATACCATGCAACTGGTGTTGGAATAGGTCTGGAGAGTGTGACCATGGGAGACTACACCTGCTTCCTTAGCAGTAACATCATCAGTGGGCTGTATACACACGAGAAGAGGTGATCCATCGGAATTAGTTGCCAGGCGCCAACGAGTATATGGGCGCTGCCCGTCCTCATGCTCGTGATCATCACCATCATCATGTCCCCCTTGGTTAGAAAATTTTTCAAGTATAGGTGGTGGAATGTTCACAGGACCTTGGAAACACAAGAAGAAGGTTAATTAGTAAAGGGAAACTTACTAACCCACATGCATGTGGATGAAACAATTATAATTATGGTGGAAGACAAACATACCAAAATCATAACGATTCCATGCAAAAATAGTGCCACGAGTGGTGGCAGCAAACACAAGGCCCTCGTATTGAATTGCATCATAGTACTCATGCATGTACAGAAACTGATTTTTGAGCAATGTCCATCGAGTCAAACCAGCAACAACGACAACAAGCTTGTCGAAGATAGCAACAACTTCATAGTTGTTGTAATTCCAAGAGCGGGTGGGAACTCGAGAAATTTCTATCTTCCGTAGAAGACAGTCACCATGATTGTATTTGAACGTGCGTACAATACCTGTGTGCTCAACCTCTGGGCAGTCTGCTGAGATTTTTGGAAGTGGAACCCGGTCACGAGTGTACACATTCATAAGTTCCCACTTGCAGTTGGACCCAATGTAAACAACCAAATCTCCATTTGCACCTGCCCAAGCCTTGCCCTCAAGCGATGGCATCTTAACATCATACGTATCATTATCAAGCGGCATCAACTTGCATAGGGCGAGGCCTCCGTCGTGACCGCGCCAGTCATCAGGATCACGGCAAAGAAGATACGGGAGATCAAACCGCTCCTTAACTCTTGGGTTCCTTGTAATGATGTTATTAGTTGAGTCGAGAATGGGCTTGAACGAACCTGCCATGCTAGCCGAGGCGATGACGTCGCACCTATCAATGAGTTCCTCCACCACGTCATCTTTCAGATCGGGGCAAGAATAACTGGGTCGTTTCCATCCTGTTCCCTCCATGGAGAAGACGATCAAACAATGGCAGAAGAAAGGGTGAAGGGCTAAAGGAAAATGGAGGAGGGAGATGAAGAGCATGCGACAGCAGTTCCAAATCGAGAGGGAAAGGCGAAGAGTCGGTGGACGGTTGCCAGTTTTCCACGATTCACAAAGGGGCGCCCCGGCCTACACGTCAGTTCGTAAATACTCCTACTACTCGCCGTCGTCTCACTGATATGTTGGAACGGGACCACATGTCAACGAAACATGGTGTGTAATTTCTCGTGCAAAATGCGATCTGGCCGCGTTGGCCCGAGATGCCGCATTAGTTTTTTTTGAAAGTTTGCCGCATTAGTTATCGACCTTTATTTTTTTAACATGCAATCTGAATGGATAGCTCCTGTGGTCATCACACGTGAGCGGATATAGTGATGGTTGATTCGCCCGAGCAACTTATTACTGTGGGAATATGGGAGTACCAGCGGATTCAAGGAACAGAGAAATGATGGTTGCTTCGTCCGAGCAACTTACTGTGGTGAAGGTGGGGCTCTGTGATTTGACTACTCACTAGTCATTACTACTGCGGCGCAACGACCAGGGTGAATCTTTCCCTGAAGTTGTGTTGTGCACTCAATATTGCTGCATGGCAGGTGGAGCCGGATGAAGGATGTCCAACCTGTCGGCGAAACGAAGTTGTATTTCCGGCATTGCTATTAATCCTTCAGGATTTGTTTATATGTACGCATAATTTTGATGAAATTGTACTGTGATGCTATGAAGGTTTCAACTCTGGTTCCCGCAGGAAAAAAAAGGTTTCAACTTAGGATTCATGTGTCTTGCCTCGAGATTATCTCGTTACAACATTCCATCAAATACAAATGAAACTACCATGGCTAATGCATCTCAATGGTTCGCATATCAGTGCCAATATTCACATCACAACTGAAGACAAAGTTGTGAGAAGGTGTACAAATAAAGAAAAAAATATAACTGATCGATGTTGTTCGTAGGCATGGCTCCATTTCCTTGGCACAGTGTTCATTACTTGGCAGCTAGTTTCACCCAGCTCTGTAGCCAAAAAAGAGGTGTATGAAGGACACCACAATCCGATCATTTTGTGCAGCTCCACTAAAATCGGGCGGACAACCCTGTTTGCAAAGATATCCAGTCAGTGTGATTACAATAATAGTGGAACCAGATGATGAAACATAACACACATAAATAGAAGCCGATCACCTCTACGATCTCTCTTTAGGACTAACTTCTTGTTAGAGAACATTAGGCGCGAAGTTGGATGAGGAGGATAGCAAAACCAATCTCCCTTTCCGTAGTCCCACAGAAATGTAAAAACGTTGCCCGTGTGACATTTTGGCGGAACTGCACAAAACACTCTTCAGAAAAGTGATTTGTGCAGTTCACCAAAAGGTCGCAATAGCAACAAGGTGAAAATGGATAGCCCTGATTGCAAAAGGAGGTCGAAAGGAAACAATTACTGCCCAATAGCACGAGTTGAAGACACATACGCCGACAAAAAAGAAGCATGTTCCATGTAAAAAGGGAAAGATAGCACATGGTGGTTTATCAAAAATGGTTTGAGGACGAGATTGCAAGATGGAAAGTACGCTGGCCGAGATACGATTCAAGCAAACAACTAAAGAAGATCCACATGCATCAACGTGGGAAGATGGGAACTGGAGCAAGGCCGGAGGAAGCTGTACCTGAGGGTCGTCGGGATGTTACAAGGAGGGCGCCGGCGGCCGGGATCTGCCCATACTGCGGCAGCGAGCAAGTGGCGAAGGCCCTACCGCGCCGGAGCTTGGTTAGAGAGAACGGCGGGTACCGTAGATCGGGACGAGCTGCCTCAACGCCGTCGAACGGAGAGACGATGCACATCCTCCCTTTCCGCCGGCGGACGGGATGTGGCCGGATCACTGACCAACGCTGAGAGAGAGAGGCCACGGCTGCCTCGTGTGAGATGGTGTGACGAGACTCATGAGAGATAAACCCATTTTTCCATTTTCCCCAGGGCAATCATTTTTTATTCTAGGCGTGGTACCCGACCCTCCTTCAAGTAAACAATCGCTACACGCGTCGAATTATCACATGGGCTGCCTTTTCGTATAGAAATGAACTCCACCGTGTACCCGCGCGGGTGTGGCCGGGAACGAGATGTGAGTACGTGCGTCCTGCGTGCACTTCTTCTTTAGGTGCAGGTACGTACGTGGGTGGGTGTGAGAGAGATGGTTTGTGCGAAATAGAGGCAATGTGTTGATGATATCTCAATCAGAAAAATGTAACATATGCAATGTGTGTGAAACGGAGTCATGGACGTGAGATATCGATCGAATTGAAAACAGGGATGAAGTGCGTGGCTGTGCGATCGATAAAGAGTGCCATCAAATTTGTGTTTGCCCACGTCAAAGATACAGGGCGGCTGGCCTACTGGAATTTGAGAGGGCAGAGGTGCAGTTCTTCTCCGTGGCATGGATACCTACCTACAACGTTCGACTATCGGTGAGTGTGTGTGTGGGGGGGGGGTAGAGACCGGTCGACTAGTATATGTGTGGGGAAGGAGAGAGACCTAGCTATGTATTGAGGGAGATCAATCGACATCCATGGATATGTGTAGCAGAGAAATAAGGTTGGGAAAAAGACAAAGGTAGAGCGTCGGAGGGTTGGTGGTGGAGTGGCATCTCACAAATGGTGGGAGAGGCCTGCTAGAAAAACAGAGGGTATGAGTGCAATATCAATAAGAGTGGGCGGGGGATGTCTGTCTGTCTATGCACGCGCGTGTGAGAGATGGGTCGACATGTATTCAAGGATGATGAGGGGAGAAGATATGGTTGTGGTAAGCATGTGTAACTACATCGGAAGATCCACAGTCGTGTGTCCGAGAAAAGGAGAGACATAACTAGTGAGGTAAGTGTATCGGTGCTTGGTGAAAACGAATTATAGTCGACCTGGCTATATGCAGGGAGATCAGTTCATATACATGCCTGCATGTGTTAGAAGCAAATAAGGTACAGAGAGGCAGACAGGGGGAGAGGGTTTGGCTAGGAGGTGGTGCGAGAGGCCTACCATGTCGAGGGGGGAGGAGCGTGCGAGCATGTGATTAATGAAAAGAGGGGTGGGAGTGTGCACCTGCGTGGAATCGTATTGGACATATGGGGGCATGGACGGTGAGAAGAGAAGAGGGGAAGTATATATGTGTTTGTTGTAGGCACACTTGGCTAGAGAGGTATATCGACCGGTGTGTGCCAGAAAGAAGGAGCCGGGGGCCTAAAGAGAAATAATGAACGTGCGTGATGGAGGGGATGCTAAGGGTGTGTGATGGGGGCAGGCGTGTGCATGCACGATAGAAAGTTAGCGTTAGCTAGCTACAAATAGAAGAGGATTTTGAAGGCGTAAAAGACGAACAAAGAAAATATTCATTATAAAAAAGTGGATACGGATACTTGAAGAAGATATCATAATGTAGAACATTGATTATAATTTGGGCTAATGTGTGGCTTTTGCAACTCAGGTCTAAATATTTGTGATAATGTTGGGGGAGGGGCGCTATACATTGTGTGATAAACACGGTGTATGTATGGAACATGGTTTAGATTATGAATATATAGTTAGTACATCAAATGTACTATTATTTGGAATCAACATCAAGTGTATTCAAATAATAGAATTCGAGTTCATGTAGTACACATAGTTCATATCTATCTCTATAGTAATCATGTGGTGTGTTATTAAGGTAATACACGAATGATGGTTGAAGTTGGCAACAATCATGATTGTAGATTCTTATTGAAATAGAGAAACAAATTCAAATTTAGTTCAAATTGCAGCCGTAGTATAGATATTTGGAATGCACTAAAATGTTGGTATGAGTAGGTTACATGCATTATACAGCAAGCAAAAAAATTTAATCGGACATAACACGAATGCATACTCCCTCCTTCCATCTATATAGGGCGTAATGAGATTTTTAAGACCGCCTTTGACTATTGACAAGATTAATAGTACATGACATGAAAAATGTGAAAATTATATCATTGGAAGAACCTTTCACAGACGAAGTTAACGGTGTGCTTTGTGTAAGTTGCATGTCATATATCATTGCTCTAATATTTGGTCAAAGTTAGCATAAAAAAACCCATTAGGCCCTATATAGATGGAAGGAGGGAGTAGCTTTGAATAGCATTTGTATAGTAAAACGGGGCAAGACTCTCTCTTTGTGTGGTGTGAATAGTTTTATTTTTTTCGTTTTCTTTTTGGTTGAGGGAAGTGCGAATTGATTTGGTACGTACAAGTACAATATTACTACACATTAGGCTTGTCCCTAAAATTCAACCTGCGTCTTTTTATATCCCGAAAATTCAGATATCGTGCTCCCAAAACTGGCGCCTTCACAACCCGCGCCTTGCTATCCTGAAATTACAACACGCGAGAAAACTCTCTCCAGCTGCCAAATCCTGACACACGAAATCCCTCTTCTAACCCTGAGCCGAAAGGGCCGCTAGTTCAAATCGGTGGGGGGTACTTTTGTAACACACCCTACATTTTGGACAAGCGTGTCCGTAAGTCATGCTTCACCTCCTCCCATCGCCCCCTTTTCGCCATCCAAAATCCCAGGCCGCCATAACCTCTCTGCTCCAGCCGCGAAACCCCACCCTCCTCCGTCCGCCACATCACCGCTGCCCAGCCGGAGCCTCTTCCCCGACGACGTCGTCCACCGCAACAGCTCGACGTCCCTCGTCCACCTCCCCGGAGGAGAATCCGTCGTCCATCTTGCTGTCCCGCCGGTTCAACCGCCCCGTCCTCCACCTCCAAGGAGCTGCTCCGATGATCGCCTCGTCTATCGTGGCTGCTCCATCCCCACAGCGCCGCCTTAACCTGCTCCACCGGAACCGCAGCATCCTCACCGACTCCTCGGACGAAGCCGAGGCCTACTCGGCACCACCAAAGAGGTTGTACACTCATCGCATCGCACCTTCTCCTTAACTCGACCTCCCGGTGCCGACGGTGCTCCATCCCGCACCCCCATGGAGCGGCTACCTTGAAGCCGGCTCCACGGGCGACATCTCCATGAGGGATCTCCCCCAGTGTGAGGCCCCTTCGAAGGCGGTGTCCATACCAGCCGGATCTGCTGTTGCTCCGGCTCTCGCTCGCTCGCTCGCGCTGCTGCTGCTGCTCCGGCTCTCGCTCGATCGCTCGCTCGCCCAGCTGCTGCTGCTGCTCTCCCCCTCGCTCGTGCTGCTGCTCTGCTCCGATTAAGGCACACTTCAGTCCATTGAATCGACTTTTGGGTAATTGGATTTTCAGGGGTTGGGGGGGCTTGCCGGATTTAAGGAAGAACCACCCGCAGCGGGGACGGGGGCTCACCCAAGAGGCACCCCACTATCTATCTTAGGGTTCAGGGTGGGGGCGGGGGGCCTAGAGGGCTGGCAGGGGCAGCGGTGGCAAGTTGTTTAGGGGCGGCGAGGCGGCGTTGGGGCCGGCGGTTCGGCCGGTGGTGGTAGGCGGCTCAGGGGGGTGCAGGTTGAAGATGAACTGCAGGCCCTCCCTAAACTACATGTCAAGGGCCTCTCTGCTACCATTGCGTTCAGTTTTGACAGTAGCATTCAGATTCCACAGTAAATTTCAGTTTCAATAGTTAAGTTTAGAGTCAATAGTTTTTACCTCATCTGTTGTAGTCAGGTGGTTTTGGTGATGTTAATTTAACATCCATTTTACATCATCTATTGGAGATGCTATTAGAATCCCACTTGAGATTGACGATGTCTGTCTTGTGCTACTTCATCCTTGACGTCTTACGCCTCACCAGAGCTGCTCCAACGACAGAATGATCCATCACAACAAAGAAGCGCCCTGGACGTCGTCTATAGATTCCTCAGATCTTCCTCCACACCTTCGACAGCCACCTCTGCCTCAACAGCTTCAGCGACCAACCCAATGATGCTGAGGTCGACACGGCTACGGCAAAGAGGTTGTACACTTGTTGCATCACTTATTACTATACATTCACGTCGATCCATTAGGGCTATTTTGGTTCAACGGAGAAACATAGCAATAGGGAATTTTTCAATGGCACACTACTATTCAATTATTCATGCATTTTGTTGAAAGGAATGAAGCAAAACATCCACCTGGACCTACGTTTCAAAATCCTATGCATGAAAACAAGACCAAGTGCATTAGTGCTAGAATAAAATTCTAACTGCACACGCTTTCATATGGTTTCTCTTTAGTTTGGCCATGTTTCTTTGCATTCCTATGCTCTTCCAATTCCTGTAAACCAAACACCCAAGTTGACAGAAATCCTGTGTTTACAAATGCTCTGTTTACCATGTGCATTTTCCTATCCTATTCCGGTGTTTTTCCTATCCCTGCGTTTTAAGAATCATGCAAGCCAAATGAGCCCTTATAGAATTACTTCAGTTACAGGTACATGTCGAAGGGAACTTTGTGTGGTTTGTCCTGCTCGTGCCGCGACGTCGTCCACCTCACCTGAGTTGCTCCATTGACAGAAGCATCCACCAAACCAAACATCACGACTCCTGACCGTCTTTCGCCGCCTCAAATCTCCTTCCCTGCTGCCGGCACCCACCCCAATGGCATCACCATCATCGACTCAGCAGATGAACCTGAGGAGTACACGGGTCCACAAGAGAGGTCGCACTCTTTTGTTTCTGCTTATGTTATGCATTGCTTAAACTTACCTGCTACTTTATCGTCCTATTCAGCTCTTGGACTCCCAAGTCAGGTCCAAATTAATGTTCAAACTTGAGTTCTAAATTAGTTGTGGGGCACATATCGAGGCAACAATGAATAGTATGTCTGTCTAATATCTGGTTCACCTAGGGTATGCCTATGTTGTTCATCTTGGGTGGGAAACAAATATTAAAGCAATCATCATCTGTCTTTTTATTAATTTAAAGCAATCATCATCCTGCTATCATTATTTTTGTATCCATCCACTGGTTGTTACCATCACTCTAAATTTCTGCATGCTCTCCTTACATAATCTCACCATATTTTTTCGTATGCATGTCAGATATTGTACACAGTCATGCTGAACATGTAGAGAAAAAGAGAAGAGTTTTGCGCGGCAATACAATGTCATGCACACATCGCTCCATGGTGGGTTCAATGGAAAACCCTCCCCACCCCTCTCCAGATTGTAATCTAGAGGACAATATCTATTCTGAGCCGGATTCAGACGCTGCTGACCACTCCTATTTACCCCCAAGGTGTTTTCTCTACCTTGGCATGATGATGTTAGTCATATCATGCATATGTTGCCTTGCAGTGCCTACTTTTGACATCATATATGTCATCTTCTTAGTTTAGAAATGTTCTGTAATGCCACCTGTTTAGTTTCTATATCATATATGGGAATTATGCAGTCTCATGTCTTTTAGCCAGCCATAATATATGTGAAATGTGCAATGCCATCCTATTTAACCAGGTATCATATATTTGAATGATATCTTGCCCATCCTTTTCTTCATTACATTTCCATTTGTCGACAATGTTTGTACATTGAACTACTCTTCCTGTGAATCAGCCATTTGGGTGGGAGATGGAAAAATCTGGAGTGAAAACAAGGCCTTCAGAGCAGACAGTGCTACCTGTCGAAGCAGATCTCTTGTTGGGTCCCGATAGCTCCTCAGAGATGGATTCAGAGACAGATGACCAGTCATATTCCCCCACTGAGGTGTACACTCTAACTTGGCACAGTTATACTTCTCATATCATGCATACGGTGTCTTGCATTGCATAGTTTAGACATCATATACACAATATTCAACACCATGTTCTTAGTTCAAAGATCATATCGAATGCCCTCTATTTAGCATATAAATCACATATGTGAATTAAATGATGCGATCCTGATTACTTAGATAACATGTAGGTGAATTATGTCATGCGATCCTGTTTACTTATTCATCATATCTTTGAATTATGTTATGCTATGCTATCCAGTTTAGATAGACATCATATATGTGAAATTATGTCATGCTATCTGTTTTAGTTAAACAATATACATGTCAACTATTTCATGCCCTCTTTTTTCCACACTATCTATTGCATCTGTCTCACATACAATGTCTATACATTCAACTATGTTTCCTGTTTATCAGCCATTTGAATTGGAGCGGGTGATGGCAGTATCTAGCGGAATAAAAACACGGTCTTCAAATAATACAGTGCTACCTCTTGGTGAAAATAGCACCACGGTTGTACATGCACAAGAACCAGCCCTACCACACATAACCCAAACTCTCGCAGATTGTACCCCTACTGCAATGGACAGAGAACCAGCTTCACCCAATCTAACCCCAACCCCAACCGATAGTAACCCAGTTCCTGTTGACACAACACCATTTCCACCATAGAACTCCCAAACAAGAGCAGTTAGTAAGGAAACTCTAGTGCCCAAAGGGCCAGTACTATCACGGCGAACCCCAACTCCACTAGTTAGTATGCCTATTCCTGTGGAGGAAGCACAACCAGCTAGTCGTAGTTTAGCATCTAATGCATTTGATGTTGTTAAATCGTATGTGCGTATCTTCCCATCTTGGAAATATTATACTGAAGATGAAGGAAAATGCCAGTTGCAGGTGTTTGTCCAGGAGTTATGTGTAAGTAATGTTATTCATGGCAATAACTTTGCTTCGTCCCATACATCCTACCTCCATGATGGTTATAATACAGCAAATTTTCCCATTTTTCTCTATAGAGAAGGACCGATTTGGAAACTCAGGATGAGGTAACCTGTGCTAATACCTCTGCTATCTTCAAGAATGCTTGTTGGCGGTATCGGAATTACCCGAAGAAAACGTACTTCACCGGCAAAGAAACTCATCAAATTCCCTTACGTTCTCCTGAGACACATTTACTGGACGATGACTAGGAACACCTTGTTCTGTACTGGTCCCGAACCAAGAATGTGGTAAGGTCTATGAGCTCATTTTCTATTTTTAAGTATTATATTCTTGCGTCTTACTGTATTCTGTTCATGTAGAACAAGTGCCTAAACCTGAAGAACAAATGTTCTAATTTAAGATTCCATTGCTATCATAGTTCAAAAAAGCGCTAGGCGTTAATTGTGTGTTTTGCCACCGCCTTGCACTTTACTAACCAAAGCGCATGCTTATGTGCAGTTATGCACATATTAAGTGTAGTTATGCTCAATGCGTTTTGCCAACGCCTAGAGCCTAGGCGCGCTTAAGCGCTCGCTTAGGCGCGCCTTTTTTAACTATGATTGCTTTGCTCTTGTATCACTGTATTTACTGATACAAACTTATTTTTCAATTGAACGATCCAATCGAAACTCCAATGGCACAGCAGGTATGTTCACGCATGTTTCTTTAACATGTTTGCTCTTATCAATAGCTCTTTTGATTTCAATTTCAATTGTGTAGACAGTTGACTTTCATATCATGCACATTACTAGCATCACAACAGAGCCAATAGTGTTGTTGTACATGTAGGCCCATGGTACCCATCTAAAATCTTGTTGTGCCGTGTAGTTTCCCACACTTTGTATTCTTTCACTACTGCTTTGTCTTCAACTGATATGATTTGAACCATGTCTCTATTTTGATTTGGCAAGACAATGCAGTGACCATAGGACATAGATATATGTGTGTTTGATGCTTTTATTATGTACTAGTACTTGGCAATAGAAGACTTGGTAGTTTAACCCTGTCCACCTTACTAATGAACTGGTTCACCGAAATGAGTTTCATATAGTAGTAGATGCTAAACTTGTTATGTGTCTGCTTGTTTCTTCTTTTAGAATGCTGACAAAATATTGGGGAAGAGTTCCTTATTAAGCAATGGTAAAGGAAGTAATGCAGATAAGGTTTAGGATAGTGACACATCCTTGTTGGTCTCCAACAAAGTTGATAAAACAGCTAAGGAAGACTATCTTGAAGACAGCGAGACAACCCCAAAGTCCTGTCTTGGTTTAGTGTTCGAGTTACTGGCGACTACCGCTTGCACAAGCTATTCAAACTCACTGTCTGAATCAGTTCGGTTTCTTGAGTCTCAACTACAAGCTGAAAGACATTGATCAGCTGTGCTGCGACAAGAAGCGGAAGGACTGCGGAAGTCCCTGGAGTATTCAGATGCATACTTTCTGGTGCAACAACAAGCGTTGGAGGATTTTAGCGCCAAATAGGACAAAGCTAATCAGCTTCCTAAGCTTATTGCCAGCATGGTGGATACCCAGGAGAATGTTTCTTGAGCTCTTCTGAAGTTGTTTTAGTTATGCTCTTGTTTTGCTGCCGCGTTTATTTGCACTGGTGGCCAATTTTGACGGCCAGTGTATGTAATATGCTGCTTTGTTCCCTATATTTGCACCGGTGGCGAACTTTGATGCCCAGTGGATGTAATATGTGTAATAGCGGTAATAGGCTACTGTTAATTGCTTGCTTATTTATTTCCTTATTGTCTTGTTTAGTTGTTTGCTTGTAGTCACTGCAGTTCTTTTTCTGCGTTTTTCTAGTGGCCACAATAGCCTATCTTTGGTAACTAGGCCAAAATAATCATGGCAATACACGGACCATAGTAACCATGGGCCTCCTGCAGGCCATATGATCCATGGGCCTTCTTCTGGCCGTAGGATCCATTGGCCTTCTATACGGGCCATAGGATCCATTGGCCTTCTATACGGGCCTTAGGGTCCATGGGCCTTCTACGGGCCATACGACCCATGGGCCTTCTACGGGCCATAGATCCATGGGCCTCATACGGGCCGTAGATCCATGGGCCTTCTACGGGGCGTATCATCATTTCGCCAATCATGGGCCGTACAATTCGTGGACCATAACGGGCCGTTAATAGACCATATTTGATAACTCTATGAAAACAGCCCAACGGTTTTTTTTTGACTTGAAAATGGCCCAACGTATTAACGATCCGCAAACGGGCCGACTGTAACGACGGCCTAAATTTGGCCCACAAGCAGAAAATGACAGTAACGGGCCGTATGTAACCAAATGCTGCAAATGCGCCCAAGAATCAATGGGCCCTGAGAAGGCCGAAAGATAACTTGGGCTGGAAACGGCCCAATAGAATAACGGACCGTTAATGGTTATAAAGTGATACACTGTTCATTACGGGCTAGTTTCACCACGGACCGTTAATGGGCCAAGAGTTACAAAGGGCCTCATATGGGCCGAAAGAAGTCATGGGCCACACATGGGCCGGAAGTTAAAACGGGCTGGAATCATATTGGACGGCCCATATGACGCTACTGGGCCTAATTCGGATAGGGCATAACGGGCCCTGGGTTAGCGGGCTGTAAATGGGCTATATGACAACAGGTCGTTAACAGGCTTTCTGTGGGCCGGCACGCCACCTTTTGACCATGTCAAACGGGCCGGCCTTTTCACAGGAATGGGCCTCTGTTCGGATGTGCCATGTGTAGCCGTATCATAGGCGCCTTCGGTCCAATGAGCGGATGACATCTGTCCCAACGGTGAGATGACACGTGTTTCCTCCATCCAATGATGATTTTACACGTGGAAAATCCCCATTGGTCCGGGCTGTTAACGGGTTATCGGATCCAAAACCCGACCCGACAGCTTAACGGCATTCTGTTACGGTGGATGCCATGTGTCGGTCACCCTTGACGAAAGAACTTCTATGACGCGCGATTTATCGTCATGGAAGTGGACACTTCCGTGATGATAATTTTGGTAATGTCATGGAACACTCCTACGACAGCACAGGAATGACTATCTTGATTCTGTCATAAAATCGTCATGGATGTACATGCATGACAAAAAATGCGACCTACTGTGACAAACACGTATCATCACGGAAGTGTATTTTTTTGTAGTGTAGGTACGCATGTTTTCCCCTCAGACTTGATAATTCTAGAGTCGCAAGGTTTGGATGTGATTTTGGGTATGGATTGGTTATCGATGTATGGAGGGAACATCGATTGCACCGGTAAGTCGATTATGCTTACCACCCCAGAAGGAAGGAGGATTAAGTATGTATCCTGGCATGTGCCGAAGAGGACTCAAGTGAATTCCTTATCAGGAGTTGTACAGGAGGAAGTACCAGTGGTGAAGGATTTCCCTGATGTATTTCCAGAAGAGTTGCCAGGCATGCCACCGGATAGAGACACCGAGTTTTGATTGAGATTTTGCCAGGCACAGGGCCAATATCTAAGAGACCATACAGGATGCCCGCAAAGGATTTGGAGGAAATTAAGAAGCAGATTAAGGAGTTCCTGGATAAAGGCTATATTCTCCCAAGTTCGTCACCTCGGGGATCACCAGTGCTTCTAGTGGAGAAGAAGGATGGATCGTTGAGGATGGTTGTTGATTATCGTGGATTGAATGAAGTGACGATCAAGAACAAGTACCCACTTCCGATGATCAATGATTTGTTCGACCAGTTGCAAGGAGCTAAAGTATTTTGCAAGATCGATCTACGATCAGGATACCACCAGCTGAAGATTCGTGAGCAGGATATACCTAAAACAGCTTTTACCACAAGGTACGGGCTATATGACTATACCATTATGTCATTTGGACTGACTAACGCACCTGCCCATTTCATGAACATGATGAACAAGGTGTTCATGGAGCTTTTGTATAAGTTCATCGTGGTGTTCATTGATGATATTCTGGTCTACTCAAAGAATGAAGAGGAGCATAAGGAGCATTTGTGTTTGGTACTTGGGAAGCTCAGAGAACATTAGTTATATGCCAAGTTCAGCAAGTGTGAGTTTTGCTTGAAGGAAGTTGGATACCTCGGGCATGTTATATCCGGAGAAGGAATAGTAGTAGACCCGACCAAGGTTGTCACTGTGACAAATTGGGAAGCACCCACGTTAGTTGGAGAGATCCGGAGTTTTCTTAGACTCGCAGGATACTACCGGAGGTTCATTGAGAATTTCTCGAAGATTGCAAAGCCCATGACGGGGTTGTTGAAGAAGGACACCAAGTTCAAATGGACTAAGGAATGTGATGCCAGTTTTCAGGAGGTGAAGAAATGCTTGGTTACAGCTCCAGTGTTGATTCTCCCAGATCAATGCAAGTATTATCAGGTGTATTGTGAGCCTTCTCGTCGAGGACTAGGAGCAATGCTTATGCAGGAGGGAAGAGTTGTTTCATATGCCTCACGATAGCTAAAACCCCATGAGTTGAACTACCCATGATTTGGAGTTAGCACTCGTAGTGCATGCGTAGAAGACTTGGAGACACTTTCTAATCGGAAACCATTGTGAGGTGTACACGGATCACAATAGAAGGCAAAAATGGACAGGAGGAGGATGGAGTTGGCATGGATGTGGAGCGCGTGAAGATCATAATGGTGAAGGACGACAAAGAAGAAGCGGGAGAATGGGGGCACCAGACCCGAGTAGACGCTGTGCATCATGAAGGGGAAGAAGGTGCTGCCTGCGGGCTCCCTGCAGCGGTGGTGACCCAGAGCGCTATCTCCATCCACTCATTGTCGTCGCTCGCTGTCAGGAGGAGCGTGGTCTGGAGCTTCTCCCTGGCTACAAAGGGCGCCAGCAGCCCGGGCTCGTACCAGGTGGGGCCGACATCCGGGGCAGGAGCTGCGGTCTTCTCGGCGGGCATCAAGCAGAGGATTTGGGGGGAATCGGCCAATCTGGTGAGTTCTTCCGCTGCGGGGAGAAAGGAATCGGGAGCAAGACAAAGAAGGAGTAATGAAAGCCTGGCAGCAGGAGGTACCCCTTTTGTCAGACAGAAGCAGTTGCCACGGTAGCGTGGGGAAGCAGAGCCGCCCACGTCCCATCAATCGCCACACGTCGTCAAGGCTGCAGGCAATTGGGTCCCGCGGTGCTCTGCACTTTCCCTTTGGCTTCGCCTGGAAGCCAAGTACGAGCGCGCCTTGGGCCCGAGGGATACTGTCGGCGTCCTGGATTTGGGGGTATCTGGCCCTGCCTGCCTGGGGCCCACCACGTGACTTCATCAATGGCCTGGTACGACCCAGCTTCAACGTCAACACCACAAGACCCTCGCGAGGGGCCAAGCCTCGCGAGGCGGGCGACGCCAAGACCCCCGAAGGAATCGGCCTCCTCAGGTTGGCTTCTCGGGGGCAGAGAGTTCAATGCAATATTGCCTCACGAGGCTTAGCTGACGTGAGCCATGACGACCAAGGCCAGGCGGGCGCAGAGCGCAGGTTTCCTTTTGGGTGCAAAGGAAGCAGGGCGCATGCGTGGAGTCCCGAGGAATTAGCCAAAGCTTTCCATTCTGGTGCAACGAGACCAAGACTGCCAGGACAGCAGGATGGAGGTCATCGACAAGACCACCGCAGTGTCATGACCAGAGGCTTTTCGCAGGCGAAGACTACTTTTGTCAGGATCGACTGTACTACTTGTCCCCTTTCAAATCCGGCCATTGTGGGATCCCTTCCCGCTCATATTTGGAAAGAGGACCAAGGCCACTATAAATAGGACTAGCCACCACCATAGAAAAGGGACGAGATCAGAACAAGTAGAACTAGCATACACCATACCAACTCAAGAACACCTCACCTCCTAAGGCTTTTTCATCCACTGTACTAGCTCATCCCCAGCCCTTCGAGGCAATCCACCAAAATGCCAGAGTAGGGTATTACACTACAACGGTGGCCCGAACCAGGATAAAACTGTTGTGTCTCTTGTCACTTTGAGCTCGACGCGCTAGGCTTAGTAGGATCGCGAGTAGGTAGGCTGGGTAGGTTGAGATCTCTGCACATACCCAGAGTTCGAACCTCTCAAGGGTTTGCGGATCCCACAATCTGTCAAACTCTACCATTCTGTTTGGTAACCGCCTATAATGTGTCTAGCATGGAATATACTCGGTCGTTACATTGACAATGAAAGCATACCTCTCAAAATTATACTCATCTCAGTTTTAAAAGCTTCTAGCTCTGGCACCTCTGCAAATCCCTGCTTTCCTCTGTGAAGGTCCTATCTTTTACTTTTATGCAAGAGTCAATAGTATTCCTTCTCATTTCAACCCCAATTATTCTCTAGTGGGCAAGTACCATGTGGTAGGGAAAGATCCAAGCATATATGGCCAGTCAAATATATTTGATCATTAATTATTATTGTTGACAATTATCTATATGATAAATAAGTTGGGAGGCGAAACATTAAGCCCCTATCTTTCTCTGTGTTCAATGGATGCTATTTGTTCTAAAAATGTGCTTTGAGTGTCAGCAATCATGGAAGACTATATGATAGTTGAGTATGTGGAATTTGCTAAATGAAAGCTCTTACATAGACCCTTCCTGAAAATAATGTGAATTGCAATTGTTTGATGACTGAGCACACAGTTTGTTAGTTTTCAAGAAAGTTTATGGTCTATGCTTTAACATGTGAATAGCCTGTTACTTGATCATGAGAAGTTTTATGAGATGTGCTACTGTTTATGATATATAATGATGCTAGAAAAAGTGATTGAAATTATTATTGATCAAACTTGTGCACTTGCTAGCATTCACACTTCATAAATTATTTATTTTATCATTTACATACTCGAAGACGAGCGGTATTAAGCTTGAGGATGCTGATACGTCTCCAACGTATCTATAATTTAGGAAGTATTCATGCAATGTTTACAACAATTTTATATGGTTTTGGTATGTTTCTATTAGAACTAACCCGGACTGACGCTGTTTTGAGCAGAACTACCGTGGTGTCGTTTTTGTGCAGAAATAAAAGTTCTCGAAATTGGCTGAAAATTTATGGTGCTTTCTTATGGACCAAAAGAGACCCCTGAAGCACCAGAGCTGGACCAAAATAGTCTCGAGGAGACCACAAGCTAGGGGGCATGCCCAACCCCCTGGGCACGCCCTAAGGGCTTGTGGGCCCCTCGGGAACCTCCTTGACTTGTTTCCGATGCCAAAAATTCCTATAAATACCAAAATCCCCAAAAGGAACCCCAGATCGGAAGTTCCACTGCCACAAGCGTCTGTAGCCATGAAAAACCAATCAGGAGATCGTTCCAGCACCCCGACGAAAGGGGAAATCATCACCGGAGGCCATCTTCATCATCCTGGCAGTCTCCGTGATGTGGAGGTAGTAGTTCACCCTCGGGGCTGAGGGTATGTACCAGTAGCTATGTGTTTACTCTCTCTCTCTCTCTCGTGTTCTTGATTTGGAACGATCTTGATGTACCGCGAGCTTTGTTATTATAGTTGGATCATGTGGTGTTTCTCCCTCTCTACCTTGTTGTGATGAATAGATTCTTGCTCTTTGAGGTTTCATTATGTTGGATTGAGTATTCGATTGGAGAACACTTTACGCATGTCTTACGATGGGATATCTGTAGTGACAATGGGATGTTCTATTGATTCAATTGATCTATGTTTTGGCACTCAACACGCTGATTTCCGAGGTGGCATTGGGGTAATCTATGCATAGGGGTTGATGCACATTTTCGTCCTATGTTCTCCGAAAGAAACTTTGGAGTGATTCTTTGTTGCATGTTGGGGGATTGTTATATGATCCAAATATGTTATCGTTGTTGAGAGAACTTGCACCAGTGAAAGTATGAACCCTAGGCCTTGTTTTGAAGCATTGCAATACCGTTTTTGCTCACTTTTGTTAATAGTTACCTTGCTGTTTTTATATTTTCAGATTGCAAAAACCTATATCTACTATCCATATTACACTTGTATCACCATCTCTTCGCCGAACTAGTGCACCTATACAATTTACCATTGTATTGGGTGTGTTGGGGACACAAGAGACTATTTATTATTTGGTTGGATGGTTGTTTGAGAGAGAGCATCTTCATCCTATGCCTCCCACGGATTGATAAACCTTAGGTCATCCACTTGAGGAAAAATTGCTACTGTCCTACCAAACTCTGCGCTTGGAGGCCCAACACGAGTCCACAAGAAGAAGGTTGCGTAGTAGACATCAAGATCTTTTCTGGCGCCATTGCGGGGAAGGTGAGATCTTGAAGGTATATCTTCAGATCTTGCAATTGAATCTTTTAATTTCTTGTTTTATCACTAGTTTAGTCTATAGAAGAAAACTACAAAAAATTGGAATTGAGTCTGCCTCATATTATTCGTCTCTATAATGTCTTTCTTGAAAATGATGGAAAGGAAAATTGTGCTCAAGTGTTAGAAGAAGAAGTCAATAAAATGTTTGGCAAAAAATCTTTGAATGATGAGCATGATTGTAGTGTTGTTAGTATGAATTATATGAATATCCATGATGCTAATAATATGCAAAGCCACAAGCTTGCGGATGCTATGTTTGATGAAGATGATATTTTTAATCCCCCAAGTTTTGATGAGAAAGTTTTTTATGATGATAGCATTCCTCCTATATATTGAAGTAAGTGGTTTTGGAAGAGTGTCAACTCTAGGAAATAATTATCCCACTATTTTGGAGGGTGTTGAATCTTTGCACAATATTGATAAATGTGTATTTGGAGAGGTCATGACTTTATTTAGTGATGAATCCACTATTTTGGAAGATGTTTAATTGACTATGATAAAAAAGTTGCTATCTATGATAATTATTGTGATGATATGTATGCTATAAAGAGTAGTTATATCCATGAAATTTCTCATCATGATTTTAGTGCTCAAATTTATTATATAAACCATGTATCATATGATTGTTATTTTGTTGAGTTTGCTCCCACTATCATGAATGAGAATAGATGTGCTTATGTGGAGAGTAAGAAATTTTATACGCTCGTAGATCATGAAAATAATGCTTTATGTGATAGTTATATTGTTGAATTCATGATGCTACTGAAAATTATTATGAGAGAGGAAATATGCTTTTACATATTGCAATAATATCAAGTTTCCTCTCTATGTGTTCAAAATCTTGAAGTTATGCTTGTTTTGCCTTCCTATGCTTGTTGATTCTTGCTCCCATAAATTGTTTGCTCACAAAATCCCTATGCATAGGAAGTGGTTATACTTAAAAGTGCTAGTCATATGCTTCATGATGCTCCCTTTGTGTTCCAATTCTTATCTTTTATGTGAGCATCATTGAAATCATAATGCCTAGCTAAAAAGGCATTATAGAAACGCACTTGTTGGGAGATAACCCCACACTATTACCTACTACTTTTGTGTGTCCACATGATTAATATACTGTAGTAATCATGTTTTATAGCTTTTGTTTCAATAAAGTACCAAGTAAAGCCTTTGGGATAGTGTGGACGACAGTTGACTTGATTTTGTGCAAAAACAGAAACTTTTGCGTCCAGTAGTAGAATTTCTAAAATTCACTGTCACGTAGTAAAATTCTGAATTTTAGATACATGATTTATATACAAACTGTCTATGTGTTTCTAATTTTTCAGAATTTTTGGAGTAACAGAAGTATGGTTGTTGTTCAGATCATTACAGATTGTTCTGTTTTTGACAGATTCTGTTTTCAATGCATAGTTTGCTTGTTTTAGTGTTTCCATACCTTATTAAGTGATATAAATTGTGGAAATTATAAGGTATAGTAGGTATTATGTGGAAACAATTTTGAATCTTGTCTTGACAGTACCAAAGTGAATGATTTGTCTTTATCATACTAACCTATCTCACGAAGTTCCGTTAAGTTTTGTGTGATGGAAGTTTTCAAGTTATTGGGAGATATCGATATGAGGAGAATAAGGTGTGACGCCCCCGATTCAATTGTAAATTAATCATACACGCAAATGTGTATGATCAAGATCAGGGACTCACGGGAAGATATCACAACACAACTCTAGACACAAAATTAAAATAATACAAGCTTTATATTACAAGCCAGGGGCCTCGAGGGCCCGAATACATAAGCTTGAATACAAACGAGTCAGCGGAAGCAACATTATCTTAGTACAGACATGAGTTAAACATGTTTGCCTTAAGAAGGCTAGCACAAAAGTAATATTGATCGAAAAGTCAAGGCCTCCTGCCTGGGAGCCTCCTAACTACTCCTGGTCGTCGGCGGCCTCCACGTAGTAGTAGGCACCCTCGGTGTAGTAGTAGTAGTAGTCATCGAAGGGGCGTCTGGCTCCTGGGCTCCACCATCTGGTTGCAACGTCCGAGAAGAAAGAAAAAGAGGAAGCAAAGCAACTGTGAGTACTCATCCAAAGTACTCACAAGCAAGGATCTATACATATGCATTGATATCAATGAAATGGGTAGTATCTATGGATTGAATTGCAGAATGCCAGAAGAGAAGGGGAAATCCGAGCCTATCAAAAACTAGCATCTTCAAGCAGCTCCAAGCATCTTGTAGCATCAGAAGAGATAAGAGTGGCATATTATAATATTAGTAAGTATGTTGTATCATCGCCCAGAGATCACTTCCTCGAGTCCCTGCGATGAAGCAATACCGGATCCACATGTCCATAACATGCCTCAACATTCAGTATCCAGTTCTAGTTGTACTATTGACCCGGCTATTCGAATAGATAATACTACCCTGCAGGGGTGCACAAATTTACCCAACACACTCGATCAACTCCGGCCAGACACACCATCAGTTCATGACCGGGCTCGGTCGATCAACACGCCGTAGTCCTACCTAGGCTCAATAGAGAGGCCAGCACGCCGGTCTACATCCTAAAAGCGAAGGGTTCATGGTCCAATCGTCCTTTGTAATCCTGAGCGTTGCAAATGTGGCCGATGAGCAGAACTAGCCCCCTTATACAAGTGCAGGCTTAACCAGTCCAACCTGGCACGCGCCACTCAGTCGCTGACGTCAGTGAGCTTTAAGAAGAATCATACGATGCAGACTGCCCATACTTATTCCCGCATGGTGGTCAGTGCAAAAAGGCAATAGGTCTAGTCGGATCAAATATCCAAACCGTTAGTTTCTTGGTAGTGCACGGTAATGACCAATGATCCACGATATGTGGTGTGTCGCCCCATCTCACAGACTTGCGGCAAGGGCTAAGATGGCCCGGCCGAGCCGCGTGGAAAACTTGCGGGTATCCTCCAGATCAACCGACTTCACATCAATCGCGGGTACCCCTCAAGGCTGACGCGATGTCATCATGGTTCTATGGTAAGTCAAAGTAAACGTGTGTCCAAAACACAAGGGGGAACCCCAAGGAATCACCATCAATGGATTCCCACTTGATGTAACCATCAAGGTGGACTTGGAGGAATCACCCTTGATGATCCACACTTGAGGGGTTGCACGACACAGTTGTTATCGGGAGTGGTGAAGGAGAGATCACCCTCGATGACCATGACCAAATAGCTACACTATTGGGTTAACATCAGAAGTGCTGACGAGGTATAACCCTCGGTACTCGATAATAACTCTGCAGAGTCATACAACTACGGGGATGTGCGGTGTTGGGACCTGGATGTCGATCATGTTGATTGAGTCATCGAACATAAAGCGGGGCAACTAGGACAATGTTGGATGGGTCACTGATGGATCTCTAACCAACCTATACTAAGTAGTTTAGAATAAGCAGGTCGGATATGAAAGCAGGTAATAAAAATAGGCTATGCATCAGAATAGGGTCATACAAAAAGCAGTAGCAATTCTAATGCAATCATGACAGGGAAAGAAATGGGTGATATCAGGATGATGAATGGGGGGTTCAATTGCTTGGAAGCTCTGTTGAGAAGGGTCGTCGTCGACATAGTCGGTCACAGTGGCAACAACAGCGATCTCGGGGTCTACTGGAGAGAAGAGGGAGAAGAAACAGTAAATATAATGCAAACAAAGCATCACAAAGCATAACATGGCAAAACGCAATGCTAGGGGTGATCTAACGCAGTGCTAGGTGACACAGACGAAGAGGGAAAACATCCGGGAAAGTTTTCCCAGTGCTTGGCATTTTTCGGACAAATTAATCGGAAGGGACAGACCCATGTTCACTATGCTAGAGGTAAGTGGCAGACGAACGGATGGCTATGCGAATTCGTCATATTTTTCTGAACAACTTTCATATGTAAATTATTTTCATACGAGTTATGAATTATTTTCTATTCATTTTTAAAGTTTTATTTATATTCTGGAATTCCCTGGATTAGTTTAATAATTTGAGTAAATAGCTAAATGGATAAGGATACCCAAAGTTTACCTGACGTTGATAGGTAGGACCAATCAACTGCCTAGTCAGCAGTTGACTGGTCGACATTTGACTAGTCAACGGT
This sequence comes from Triticum aestivum, assembly GCF_018294505.1. Taxonomy (NCBI): domain Eukaryota; kingdom Viridiplantae; phylum Streptophyta; class Magnoliopsida; order Poales; family Poaceae; genus Triticum; species Triticum aestivum. Next base: position 358,468,601 of record NC_057804.1, read on the forward strand.
CCAATGGGACCCCTTGTCATACACTAAATTTTTAACAGGTTTTTATTATCTATTTTAAATTAGAAGTGGTCCCACATGTCATTTGCTTTTAAGCTAATTAGAAATTAAATAATCCTAATCTAAGTCCAAATAGGGGTCGGCCTTACTGGGAGCCCAGCCGGCTGGGCACGCACGTGAGCGAGGGTGGCGGCCTTGGCAGAGAGCCAGCGGCAGGAGCCAGGAAGTGGCGCGACGCACACCGACGCACGAACAGGGAGCGGCCGAGGTTCAGGGCGCGCGCGGGGTGGCTTGTTGTGGCCGCCGGGAGCAGCGCGGACGCGGCTGTGAGAGGATGGCGGTGGCCAGGAACGATGCTGGTGACAGGCGAAGGCGGAGGCCGGAGGCGCGTGCGGGCGGCAGTGGACGCGACCGAGCGAAGCGGGTGCGGCCTAGCATGGTAGGATCAGAGGTGGCAGTGGTCAGGCCGGGCGTGTAGAGCAGCGACAGTAGCACGAGGCAGCAGCGGTGGCAGTAGCAGATGCAGCAGCAGAAGCGCAGTAGGAGAAGCATCTATTGCTGCGAGCATGCGCGAGGCAAGGCGCCGGGCGCAGTGGGGAGGCTCGGTGGTCGCGACGCAATAGGGGGAAGCAAGACGGAGCATAGCTGGGGACGCACAAGCATGAGCGCGATGACCGGGAGTTGGGGCGCGGTAGTGACAACGACCTAAGGTGACGTATCCGAAGGGGAAAGGGGGGAATGGGTCAGGATGAAGCTGTTGCTCACATCGATGTTGAGGAGTGACTCGGGGCAGCTGGAGGAGGTCGAGGGGGCCGGTGGTGCTCATTCAATGGCGTATCGAAGCCGCGGCCAAGGCAGATTCCATCGAAGGGAAACGGGTGCGGCCGCCGTTGCTGCAACTCCTCCGCCCCGATCCGGTGGTGTAGTCAACGAAGGCAACAGTGGCACTTCTCTTGGCGTCTTTGTCAGGACCCCGACTCAATGTCACATCGATCTAGCCTGTAACACCTCATATCACTTTGCGCCCTCACGCACCGTATTCCCACGGGTGTCGCCTTACCTTTGCCCGGGACCGTTTGCGCCTTTTGGCTCACGTATATGATGATGTCGCTAGCATCCATATGATAAGGAGCCCGGACTGACATGACTAGTCGTAAACCCAAAGTGGCACAGACTTACAGGGACAGGCATCCATGACCCAGCATCGAACATGCCGGTCATCAGCAAGTGGGTCCGGACTGTAGCACTGGGCTAGCAGGAGTCCGGTAAACCGGGCTGTAGCGGGCTAACAGGGCTCCGTTACTCAATGTGTGACATTTCCCCGAAGGGACAGACACAGGAACGAAGAAGGACACATGCCGGCCAGCCTAAGTGTTCCGGAGCAGTAGCAAGCTACCATGGCTCAATGGAAACACTAGGAGACATTTCCCGGTAAGAGAGGCTACTAAAGATAAACAACTAGATAGTCAGATCCCACACATACCAAGCATTTCAATCATACACACAATATGCTCGATATGTGCAAATACAACAAGGCATCACACATGACTCTACGACACAAGTACTTTATTTAAAGGCTCAGAGAGCCATACATAACATACATACAAGTACGGGTCACACGACCCACATTCAAGTCATACAGTCATACAAACTAGCAGCGGAAGTAACTTGTCTGAGTACAGACAACTAGTAAAATAAAAGAGGCTTGGAAGCCTAGCTATACTACGTGGACCTTCACAAGCTCAGGATTACCACCTGGGCCTTAGTATACTCGTCGATGTCAACGTCTACGAAGAACCCATCAGAAGGGGTTGCATCATCTTCTGTAAAATGTAAATTATAGCAACATGAGTACAAAGGTACCCAGCAAGACTTACGTCAGATCCTACATACATGCACATTATCAAGAAGGGTTGGTGGAGTTATTGCAGCAAGCCAGCTTTGACTCTTGGCTAAACTATCCTACGAGACTCCAACTTGAAATGGTTTTGCGCACACGAGTCCACTACTCACCACTTCAATACACCACCGAGGATCCACCTCCGTCATCCTACGGAAGAGCCATCCTCAGCACTCATGCTTATCTTGAGATTTTTAGTAGTATCCATTCACTTGTCTATGAACTGTATAAGCAACCAAGTAGTCCTTTACCGCGGACGCGGCTATTCGAATAGATCATGTTAACCCTGCAGGGGTGTACTTCTTCATACATGTTTCCACCACTTAGCGTCTGCACACGACATGTGCTCAGCAGACTTCAAGCGAAAGCCGACGTGGGTGTAGACCACGACCTACCTAAACACCTAAGTCTCTAGTCCAGGTTTATCGCCTATCCAGGTTCCATCCGCAGGGAGTCCGACCGAGGTTTTCCATACGGCCCCGAATGATGTGTACAGGGTTCTCGAGATACCTAACGGGTATTCGATACACCGTGCCACGTACCTACCGCATCACAGCCCACCCCGCGGGTCAGCGCTGTCCACGGCCTCCAGTAAGCTACAAACACCAGAAACTACTTGCAACTCCTGGACAGAGGACTAGGGTGAATAAGAAGTCGAGCGGGGTCATATTTCAGGGCCCAATGCATGGTAGTAGCCGAATCTTAAATCACGCATACAGATCTTAGTTCTTAAGGTCGGCTTCAATGAAACAACCCACCATGTACTCCTACATGGCCTCTCATCGATACCTTTACCAAATCGTGTTCACCACATCACTCTCATTACCGACATGATCATTTCACTCTAGCCCATCACCCAGATGAACCAGACCTGACACGACTCTAAGCATAGCAGGCATAGCAAGGTAGGAACAACACATACATATGGCTCAATCAATTCCTACACATGCTAGTGGGTTTCATCTAATTACTATGGCAATGACAGGTCATGCAGAGGAAATGGGTTCAACTACCGTAGCACACAGCACTTTGAAACGCTTGTCTTAATGCAGTAAATGAGAGCAAGAGTGAGAACATGGGATTGTATCGATATGATCAAATGGTTGGTTGCTTGCCTGATGGATCGATGCACGGATACGGTTCTTCGCTAGGGTAATCACGATACTCCTCGGAGGGAGAACCTGCCGCAAAGAACACCGATACACAACCATCACCAAACAATGTGCGACAATATGATGCATGCATGAAACATGGCAATATGAGTGTGTTGGGCTAATGCAACTAAAACCAGATGGGTTTGAATCAATTTGAACCAAAGATTCAAATTTCAAACTCATAAATGGCCCTTTAAAGTGGTTTATCTTGTTCTGCACTAAACCTCAAGTTAGTTTGTTTAAACATGCATGAAACTAGTACAGATGGATAGATTGGATTTTTCTGATCATTTTTCATATATAATTTGTTTGATTTGGAGCTACGGTTGAATTTATATGAATTTTTGAAGTTTGCAACAATTTCTGGAATTTATAAATCATTTTAGATTTATTTTAATTTCAGAAAAGGTTTACTGCGTCAGCATGAGGTCATGCTGACCTCAGCAAGTCAACAGACCAGGTAGGTCAAACCTGACGCGTGGGTCCAGGGTGTCAGTGGATAATTAACTAATTTAATTTAGTTTAAACTAATCTGGATAATTAGCAGAAGGGGGCCCCACCTGTCATTGACTCAACAGAGTCAACCAGGGCCCACCCGTGGTCAAAGTCAAAATGGCTGCACCGGCGTTTAGCCGCCGGCGAGCCCGACGCGGCGGCGGAAGTGGTTTTGGCCGTTCCGGCCACCAAATGGGTCGCGGAGGGCATCGGGGTGGAGCTGAGGACGAGCCGCGACTCTTGGTGGAGTCAGTTGGGGTCGGGGTGGCCGGAGTTGGCGCCGGCGACGACCTAGGCGGTCACCGAAGTTCGGGTGAAGGAGAACTCGGGGCTAGGGTGTGCGGTGAGGTGCGGGAAGTGCACGGTTGGACTCAACGCAACGTGGTGAGTGCGTTGGACATCGTGAGTTGGCCGGAGGATGGCCGGGAGCACGTCGGCGTGCGGGTGATCTTCGTGCGGTGGCTACACGGCTCGAGGGCGAGAGAGGAAGGGTAGGAGGGGTAGCTAGGCTCACAGAGCACCCGTAAAGGTCACCGACGGGGTCGGGGACGAGCTGATGCGGCGACGGCGTTGAAGGGGATCTCCGGCAACGGCGAACTCGAGCGAGGTCGGTGCGGTTGACTCGGGCCTCACGAGCACGCGGGGCTCGGTTAGCTCGACGAAGTGGACGACGGCGGAGCTCTTGGACACCACGAGACGGAGCACGGGCGGCGGGGAGCGCGGCTACGACGATGGAGCGGCGGCGGTGGCTTCGGCCATGGCTGGGGAGCGCGAGGGGGAGGAGCTGGAGAGCAGAGGGGGCATATGGGGGGTTCGGGGGAGAGAGAGGGGTCGATCCAGGGCGTTAGCCGGGTGAGTGGAGTGGCGAGGCGGCGAGCAGGTGCGTGGCACCCATGCGGTGCTCGCCGTCGAGCACCTTGCCTGCCTGCCGGGCCGGCAAGCAGCTCGCTGGCGCGGCGCGGGGCTGGGCCGGCAGGTGGGCCGGGTTGCAGGCGCCAGGTAAGTCCTTCCTTTCTGTTTTTTTCCTTTTTCTATTTTTCTGCAACTTTGTTGAATTATTAAAAATACCTAGGCAACTCCTAAAATCACCAAACTGCTCCTGGTCCAAAGTTGGAATATTTCCAACATGAAACATTTCAGTTTAGGAATATTTGAGCATTTGAAATATTTTATATCATTTTAAATGCCCAAATTCAAATACTTATCATTTAATTCAAAGACCCTAAGATGACCTAGAAAATTGTGCAACACTTTTGGCAGAGGTTCTGAACCAAGACAAAAATCATGGACATTTTAGAAGGGCATTTCAGGTTCATTGAAAAAGTTTTTAGTAAACCCTAGTTGGTTTCAGAGGGGGCTGGGGGTTCTGACATCCCCATTTCAAGTTTCTGATGAAAGGATAGACATGATGCAACACTCTAATGCATGAACTAGCTAGGGTGTGACAGTCTTCCTGGTCGGCAAGGAGGCCATTGGCCACGAAGGCGACCATACAGTGGTGGCGATGGCATTCGGGATCAAGCAAATTGAGCGAAGCGGCTCAACGAGGAAGGAAATGAGGGGGCTAGGGTTTCAGGGGTGTCAGTGTGACCTAATATGTGTCGGTTATGCGGCGGATGGCCACGCGACGGAGGTGGGCTGGACCAGCACTATTGTAGTAGGCCTAAGTGCACAGTAGAGTAGGGCTTTTCTCGTTTATTATTGTTTTCAATTATTAGCTCCTGTTTTCAATTAGTTTCAACTATCAAATGAATTTTGTCGAGCATGTACATTTGCACAGAATTGTAATGCAATACCTGGGGGTTGCCCAAACAATTTCAATTTATTTTGAAATGTTAAAAACCTGTTTTTAAAGGTTATTTCATTTGCTGGTGGAACACTTATTAATTTCCTAGGAATTAATTGGGTGGATGAGGGAGTCCAGGATTACGGGGTCCTCGGATAGCCGGACTATATGCTTATACCAGACTGTTGGACTATGAAGATACAAGATTGAAGACTTCCTCCCGTGCCCGGGTGGGACTCTCCTTTGCGTGGAAGGCAAGCTTGGCAATTCGGATATGTAGATTTCCTTTCTCTGTAACCGACTCTATGTAACACTAGCCCCCTCCGGTGTCTATATAAACCGGAGGGTTTTGTCCGTAGGACAAAAAAAAACAATCATAATCATAGGCTAGCTTCTATGGTTTAACCTCTACGATCTCGTGGTAGATCAACTCTTGTAATATTCATATCATCAAGATCAATCAAGCAGGAAGTAGGGTATTAACTCCATAGAGAGGGCCCGAACCTGGGTAAACATTGTATCCCCCGCCTCCTGTTACCATTTGCCTTAGACGCACAGTTTGGGACCCCCTACCCGAGATCCGCGGGTTTTGACACCGACATTGGTGCTTTCATTGAGAGTTCCACTGTGTTGTCACCATAAGGCTTGATGGCTCCTTCAATCATCCACAACGATGCGGTCCAGGGTGAGGTTTTCCTGCCCGGACAGATCTTCATATTCGGCGGCTTCGCACTGTGGGCCAATTCGCTTGGCCAGCTGGAGCAGATCGATAGCTACGCCCCTAGCCATCAGGTCAGGTTTGGAAGCCTGAACTACATTGCCGACATCCGCGGAGACTTGATCTTTGACGGATTCGAGCCCATGACAGGTGCGCCGTACAGTCACGATGAGCATGACTTAGATCTGCCATCGGACGGTGTTCAGGAGATCGCACCTGCAACTGCCCTGGCTTTAAATCTAGAGCAGATCGTGTTGTCCGAGGATGGGCGGATGGACCCTGCCATGGAGGCCGCATACTCAGCGGTGATGGAGCCGTAGATCTCACTTCCAAGGAAGTCTGTGTCTTTGGACCCTCGGACTCGTCTCCGGCCAGGGGCTCCGAACCGCGTGCGTCCGTGCCCACGAAACCTAACTAGGCACCGATCATGGAGTTTAGCTCCGCGGATATCATGGGCGATGTGCTAAACTCATTAAAATCTCTCTCCCTGTTAGGAGACTCTTGGCCGAACTGTGTCCGGCTTGAGTGGGAAGCGAACGACAAAGGAATTCGCTGCCCACCCACCACCCACTGAACAGCCACTGTCGATGACTTAACCGACATGCTTGATTTCGACTCCAAAGATATCGACAGTATGGACGATGATGCTAGAGAAGAACAGGAACCACCGCCCACAGGGCGCTGGACTTCCACCTCATCATATGATATATATATGGCTGACACACCCAAAGATAGCAATGACGCTGAGGCAATGGAGGATAATCCTCTTGAGAAGCAATCTAAGCACCGACATCAGGGGCGCCGCTCTAAGCCCCACCATAGCAAAAATAGCGATACCGGGACAAGAGACAATAGCACTCCGGATGATGCCGAAGACGAAAACAATCCCGCCCAGCCAAGCTTTGAGCAAGCCGGACGGGAGGATGGGCAAGCTAGCCCTGATGAACAGGTAATGGATGGAGACTTGGAGGATGACAATTACATGCCCCTCTCCGAAGACGAGGTGAGCCTCGGCGACGAAGAATTTGTCGTGCCTGAGGATCCCGTCGAACAGGAGCGCTTCAAGCACCGGCTTATAGCCACTACAAAAAGCCTGAAGAAAAAACAACAGTAGCTTCAAGCTGATCAAGATCTGCGAACTGATAGATGGACTGAGGTCCTGGCAGCCGAGGAATAGGGACTCGAGCGCCCAACTAAAAGTTACCCGAGGTGCAAGTTGTTACCTCAATTCGAGGATGAGGCACTAGAGCCTATACTACCAGTGCAGGATGAGGCTGACCGGCCACCCTGTGGCCGAGACAAAGCGACATATCAGCCAGAATACCAGCCCGCACCCCGTCACCAAACAAACAAAAACACGAAGGCCCGAGGCTACACGCAAGACCTGCGAGACGAATTGGAAAATAAAGCAGGATAGTCAAGATCGATCTACGGATCATGAGGGCGTGCCCCAACACGCGATGATGACCGCCACGCCGGATATACTAAATACAAATCCAGCCGGGCCGAATAAAATAGACCAGACTCATTCAAACTGTGTTGTGATGTAGCTCAGCATAGAGGCGCCACACACCCCCTATGCTTCATTGACGAAGTAATGGAGCATGAATTCCCAGAAGGGTTGAAGACCGTGAACATCGAACCATATGATGGGACAACAGACCCCGCGGTATGGATTAAAGATTTCCTTCTCCACATTCACATGGCCTGCAGTGATGATGGGCATGCCATCAAGTACCTCCCACTAAAGCTCAAGAGACTAGCTCGGCATTGGCTGAATAGTCTGCCGGCAAACTCCATCGGCAGTTGGGAGAACCTGGAAGATGCATTCCTCGACAACTTCCAGGGCACTTATGTGCGCCCACCAGACGCTGATGACTTAAGTCACATAACCCAACAGCCCGGAGAGTTAGCCAGGAAATTCTGGACTCAGTTCTTAACTAAAAAGAACCAAATCGTCGATTGTCCGGATGCCGAAGCACTAGCGGCCTTTAAGCATAACATCCGTGACGAATGGCTTGCCCGACACCTGGGCCAAGAGAAGCCGAAATCCATGGCAGCCCTTACGATGCTCATGACCCGCTTCTGTGCGGGCAAGGACATCCGGTTGGCTCAAAGCAACATCACATCAAGAAATCCTGGCACTTCATACGCCAGAGATAGCAACGGCAAGCCCCGACGCAACAGACACAAGTATCGCAATAATGGCGATAATGCCGAAGACACGGTCGTCAATGCCGGATTCAGTGGCTCCAAGTCCGGTCAGCGGAAGAAGCCATTTAAAAGAAACAATCCGGTCCCGTCCAGTATGGACCACATACTCGATTGCTTATGTCAAATCCATGGCACCCCCAATAAACCAGCCAACCACACCAATAGAGAATGTTGGGTATTCAAGAAGGCCGGCAATTTGAATGCCGAAAACAAGGAAAAGGGGCCGCATAGTGATGACGACGAGGAGCCCCGGCCAACGAACTTGGAGGACAGAAGAAATTTCCTCCCCAAGTAAAAACAGTAAATATGATATATGCCACCCATATTCCCAAGCGGGAGCGGAAGCGCGCACTAAGGGACGTCTACACGATGGAGCCACTTGCCCCAAAGTTCAACCCATGGTCTTCTTGTCCGATCAACTTTGATCGCAGGGACCATCTGACCAGTATCCGTCATGGCGGTTCGGCCGCACTGGTCCTTGACCCTATCATTGATGGATTCCACCTCACACGAGTCCTCATGGACGGTGGCAGCAGCCTGGACCTGCTCTATCAGGATACAATGCGCAAAATGGGCATCGATCCCTCAAGGATCAAACCCACCAAAACCACCTTTAAAGGTGTAATACCAGGTGTAGAGGCCTGTTGCACGGGCCCAATCACACTGGAAGTAGTCTTCGGATCTCCGGACAACTTCCAAAGCGAGGAGTTAATCTTTGATATCGTCCCTTTCCGCAGTGCTTATCATGCACTGCTAGGACGAACCGCATTTGCTCGATTCAATGCGGTGCCACACTACGCCTATCTCAAGCTCAAGATGCCCGGACCTCGTGGTGTTATAACAGTCAATGGAAATACAGAGCACTCCCTTCGTACGAAGGAGTACACTGTGGCCCTTGCAGCAGAAGTACAGAGCAGCCTCCTTAGGCAGACCCTCCATTCGGAAATAAAGCCCCCGGACACCGTCAAGCGAGTCCAGAGTACTCTGCAATAGGATCGTCCGGCCCGTCTAGAGCTCGCCTAGCAATTTGGCTTCCGTCCTAGTCCCAGTCAAGCGGTGAAATTTGTGTCGCGCGCATATAATTATGCACTTAAAATAGCATGGGCATAGAAGGAGGCACAGTCAGAATGCGGTCCACAATGCGGCTCAACCGCCCCAGGACCCGTATACCTTCACCCTTCTCTTTCTTTCAGGTCCCTATCTTCTTGAGACTCTTCCGATAAACTGATTATCGGACCCATCACGGTACAGAAACACCAAGGAGGCAAGGAGCTTTGACGTACGAAGGGAACCCCAGCTGGTCTCTGATAAAGATCGGTATACCTGTTTTACATACCCACACGCAGCTTGCTCTTGGTTAGGATATGTCAAATAGTCCTATTTTTCTTATCGCACTACTTGTATACATGCGCCTTGACGTATCATTCAAATAAACAATGGAAAACAATGTACTGCGTTAGCTTATTATTACATTTCTTTTTCTTTTTCCTTGACTGTTTATTTATTACAAATTGCACCCGTACATTTTGGTACGCTCAGTTCGCCAGGGGCTTCAGTGTACCGCATAACACAGCAAGAAAAGTCCGAACACTTTCGAAAGTGTGGCAGCCCGAACTTATAGCATTATATACATCAGCTCCGAATCATGTCTTGGGTCAATAGTTGGGTTGCCCGACTCCCATGTTTTGTTGCCTTACGTTCTGCTATATCGGCTAAGGTGGCACAGGGAGAACTACTGCGATTGTGTCCCGGTTCTTCCGGACGAGCACCTCAGTAGAGAAAGCCGAAAGCTGACTGTCATGATGTGGCAAGAGCTGGTCGCTGTTGAAGAGGTTTCAAATACTTAAAGATTTTTTCTGCGTTGGGCATGGAATCGGTCTTTTCCGATTTAGGCGTGTATAGCTCCCCAAGTTCGGCCTTCCGAATACCAAGGGCTACTCCAAAATTTAAAATTATAGAACTTCTATGGCTAAGTGAGGGTGATAAAGCTGTATAGTCCGATTGCCTTATTCGTTGTGCTAAAAACCTCCTTGAAGGAACAAAAATTTGGATAAAGAGTGTTTAGATATATCCCAAACACCCCTGTACTAGTTACTTGGGGGCAGAAGCCGACGACTGGCCAACTATCAGATTTTGTAAGCTGCCGCACAGAAGGTAAATTTTTAAATCAACAAGCGTTATATTGCGCAAATGAACTTGTTTTCATATTACAGGATAAAATGAGTACATTCACTCAAAGATTACATCCTTAGCACATTGCTCCGCCACAAGGCGGGAGCCCTTCAGGACAGTGTCATAATACTTTTTGAGACGGCGGTGCTCCTTGCCCTTCGATGGCCCCTCCGTCATCAGCTTCTCGGCATCCATCTTGGCCTAGTGCACTTTCGCGCGGGCGAAGGCCATGCGCGAACATTCAATGCAAACTAACCGCTTTATGACATCAAGCCGCGGGCAGGCATTTACAAGCTGCTTCATGAGGATGAAGTAGCTGCTGGACAAAGGCTCGTCAGGCCACAGCCGGACTATGAGGTCCTTCATGACCAGTTCGGCCGCCTTGTGCAGTTCGACCAGTTGCTTCAGCTGGTCTCTCAAGGGCATCATATGTTCTATCCCAAGATACTAAGACCAGAACAACTTCTCTGACGAGCTCCCTTCTTCGGCTCGGTAGAACTCTGCAGCATCAGATATGCTGCATGGTAGATCGGCGAATGCTCCTAGAGAGCTCCAAATTCGGGTAAGTAAAATGAAAGTCTCCTTCACATGCTTGCTTTGCATAATGAATGCCTTACCCGCTGCAATCTTTTTGACTGCCTGAATCTCCTGGAGGACCTGTTGCGCTTCGGCTTTGGCGTCTTGCACGCTCTGGAGGGCCTTAGCAAGCTCGGACTCTTGAGTCTTAGAGTCACGCTCCAAGGACTCGTATTTCTGGACGAAATCCCGGAGCTCTTACTGGACCTCGTTAACCCGGGCCTCTTGCTTCTCGCGCTCGGCGCGTTCCTTGGCCGCTTTGTCTTCGGCCTCGGTCAGCGCCTTCTTAAGGGCCACCACTTTGGTCGTGGCCCTATTAAAATCCATGATGCTTCTATTAGCAGAAACCATTTTTCCTTTATAAATATACAGATGGGGTATTGTGTACCTTTGTTTTCCTCGAGCTGCCTCTTCATGAGGCCGAGCTCTCCCTCGGCCCGCTCCAGGTCCCGCTTCAGTCCGGAGACCTCCGCAGTACGAGCGGCAACGGCCAGCAGCGACGCCTACTTATTCACATAAACATCTTCTGTTAGAGTCCTGCAAATGTTATTTGATCCTCTGTTCGGCTTTTCTTTCCGAACACCAAATAGAGCATCAAGGAATACTGTCTATACTATGATATTTTCTTACAATTTTATTACTTACCTCAAAGCCTATTAGGAGGCTGGCGCTGGCTTCGGTATATCCGCTTTTGGTGGACCGGACCTTCTCAATCACCGTACTCATAATGGTATGGTGTTCTTCATCACTGGAAGCACCGCAAAGCGCTTCCAGCAAGTTGTCCAATGCCTCTAGATGGACAGAGGTCATCGGTATAGGCAGCTCACCCCCTTAGAGAGAGGCTACCTGCCGGAATTCGGAACCACTGGGGGTTCCGGAGCCATATCCGGCTGGGGGCCAAACTTGCTGCGGCCCCCGTTATCGGAGTCCATGGGGGTCTTCCCCCCCATGTTCCCGGTGACTGGGATTTCTCCTGGGGGCGTCTTCAGAACTGTCTCCCCTGTGCCCGATATCCTCTGAGATAACACCTCGGTGTCGTCCGCAATCCTGGGGGAGGAGGCTGTCGGGAGTGAATCGTTGTTCATCGCTGACGGGCCCAGAGACCCCTCGAAGAGGATACCTTGATGTGGGATTTGGCCGGACTGCAAGTGTATGTTTGCCATGGTAAAAATCAATAAAAAACATACCGGAAATGCAATTGTGGCTGGATACTTACGACTTCACCAGGGGCTTGTCCCAGGGCTCCCACTCCTCACCGCTGTAGGTGGCGGTGGTGGAATGGTCCGGAAGGAAGGTCATTCCCTTCTTGGACACCTCGGCCTTCCCCTACGGGGCAAACTTTCTCTTCTCCCCCCCGTTTGGGGGGGTGTCGGTGTCAAAACCGGCGGATCTCGAGTAGGGGGTCCCGAACTGTGCGTCTAGGCGGATGGTAACAGGAGACAAGGGACACGATGTTTTACCCAGGTTCGGGCCCTCTTGATGGAGGTAAAACCCTATGTCCTGCGTGATTAATATTGATGATGTGTGTTACAAGAGTGGATCTACCACGAGATCAAGGAGGCTAAACCCTAGAAGCTGGCCTATGGTATGATTGTTGTTCGTCCTACGGACTAAATCCATCCGGTTTATATAGACACCGGAGAGGGCTAGGGTTACACAGAGTCGGTTACGATGGTAGGAAATCTACATATCCGTATCGCCAAGCTTGCCTTCCACGCCAAGGAAAGTCCCATCCGGACATGGGACGAAGTCTTCAATCTTGTATCTTCATAGTCTTGGAGTCCGGCCGATGATGATAGTTCGGCTGTCCGGACACCCCCTAGTCCGGAACTCCCTCAGTAGCCCCTGAACCAGGCTTCAATGACGACGAGTCCGGCGCGCATGTTGTCTTCGGCATTGCAAGGCGGGTTCTTCCTCCGAATAATTTATAGAAGATTGTGAACACCAGGATAGTGTCCGGCTCTGCAAAAATAAATTCCACGTACCACCGTAGAGAGAATAATATTACACAAGTTCAATCTGCTGACATATTTTGTGGCGTGACGTCACACCATTACCAAGCTTTTACTCGAATTGTTTTTATTGTATCACCTCAGCGCATTTAGCGAGGCGGTTTCCTTGGCACGTCTTGTCGAAGCAGAGATCGTGTTGCCCTTATTCTGGGAGTCCCATCAATACGGACGTGGGTAACCCAACCGCACCATTGATTGTGACGCTTGGGAGATAAGCGAGTTTTACCAGGCCGGTGGGGACACATGTTTTTGTCCGCCCATATAAGGGGATAAAGATCCAACCCTTTTACCTGCGCCTTCTTCCTCCTTGGCTTATCCATCTCCGTGAACTCGAGCTCCAGCGCCCAAGTCCGCACTTCTCACCTCAACCTTCTCCAACTATGTCCGGAGCGGGAGGCAAGTGGATGGCCTCCACCGTCACGGAGGGGCAGATCCAGAAGCTGCGCGACGCCGGATATTTGTCCAGCGACATCGCGCACCGGCTCCCCGACGAGGGAGAGCTCATCCCCACCCCCAGGCCCCATGATAGGGTAGTATTTCTTCCCCATTTCCTCCGCGGACTGGGCTTCCCACTTCATCCCTTTGTTCGGGGGCTCATGTTCTACTATGGCCTAGATTTCCATGATCTGGCCCCGAATTTCATCCTCAACATCTCGGCGTTTATCGTCGTCTGCGAGGCCTTCCTCTGCATCCATCCCCACTTCGGCTTGTGGCTCAAGACCTTCAGTGTCAAGCCGAAGGTTGTGAAGGGCAGCCAAGCGGAGTGCGGAGGCGCCATGGTGGGCAGGATGTCCCACGTTACGTGGCTGGAGGGCACTTTCGTGGAAACCATCAAGGGGTGGCAATCGGGGTGGTTCTACATCACCGAGCCGCGTGACCCTGATTGGGCAGCGGCCCCCGAATTCAGATCCGGCATCCCTACACGGCTCACCTCCTGGAAAGAGAGTGGCCGGATCTGGGGGGATTCGGAGGAGCTGACCGGACTCCAAGCCTGTATCCAGAAGCTGGTGGACAAGAAGCTCAAGCTTGTCAATGTAGTCCAGGTCATGCTCATTCGCCGGATTCTCCCGTGCCAACGACGGGGCTTCGACATGTGGGAGTTCGATCCGGCGCAGCACCAGACTCTGAGCGGGCTCTTCGACACTACGTACGAAGATGTCTGGAAGGTGCTGTTCAAAGGCGCCGAGGCTCCCGCATCCGCTACCGAAGATCGCGGATTCCACTCGCAGCATCCAGCTGACGAGGTAAGTGAATTCGCCACTTGTTTTCCATAGTTTGACTCTATGCGGGATCTAAACTCCCTTTACGTTTGACAGGACTGGTTGGCGAAGGCCGAACGGACTATCTGTCCGGCCCCATTGCCAGAGGACCCAGTGGACACCCGCCTAACGGGGCTGCTGGCTCCGGCACCCCACGTGTTGCCGGAGAATAAGGCCAAGAAGAAGTCCACGGGGACTCGGAAGAGTTCCCGTTTTGTAAGATGATGAATCCGAGGCCGACTCCTCCCACCAAGGCGAGGAGGAGAAGAAGAAAGCCTCTCCCCCAGCGGGGGGAGGGAAGAAAAGGAAGGTCTCCCCAACAAGGGAGGCCGAGGGGTCCAAGAAGGGAAAAACTCTTCCCCCGGACTGCTCCGCCAATGCCAGTGACGACGACAAGGACTGGCCTCCAAGGGCCAGGCCCCTGGCGAGATCGTAAGTATCCAGACTCCCGAATAACTTCAAGGTTTGTCTTTTTCGCCACATAATGTCTTTCTAATGCCGCACACAACCCTGCAGTCCGCCCAAGGATGATCTTCCCGCTTCGTCAAGCGGGTCCTTAGGTGCGTCGGATATGGATTCTCTTCCAACTGCCTCCACCCCCCGTGCCGAGGACGATGCCGAGGTGGGATCCCAGGAGGGGACCCACCAGGAGGAGGAGGCTCCGGAGGTGTCACAGGACAACCTCCCGGACTTTGCACCGGACTCGGCCCCGGAACCCATAGTGGCTCCAGAGTCCGGCGGTCGACCCCTTTGCAAGAAGGGCAAGACCGTGACACCAGCTGCCTCCGTCCAACCGGAGGCGCCGGATAACTTGCAGGAGACGCTCAACGGCGCCTCCATCAAAGAGGAACACCACACTGTTATGAGTGCGGTGATTCAGAAGGTGCAGCTCGCCAAGAGAGGGCTGACCGAAGCCTGCCGCAGCCTTCTAACAGGCTTTGAGGTAAGAATTTCGATATGTATAAAATGGTACCGCATAGACAGTAGCCCCTGATGCTCGGTTCGGTGTTCGAAAAGAAAAGCCGGACTGAGGATCTAAAAAGATATACGCAGGAGTCATAAAAAATATGTCACTATGGGATTGCAGGCTGCGCTGCTGACCTCTGCCGCACTGACTGCGGAGGTCAATACTTTGAAGGAAAACCTCGAGCGGTCCGAGAACGAGCTCGGCCGTGCCAACCAGCAGCTCGAGGACAAGGAAGGTGAGTAACACCTTATTAAAATTGTACCTTACAGAAAAGGATTTTGGTTGCAAAAAGAATGACAATGATAACATGGGTATTGCAGGGGCCACTAACGAGGTGGCGACCCTGAAAGAGGCGGTGGCCGCGGCCGAACAAAATGCGGCCGCAGAGCGCACCGAGCGAGAGAAACAGGAGGCGCGGGTGGCGGAGGTACAACAAGAGCTCCAGGATCTCGTGAAAAAACATGAGAGCCTGGAGCGTGACTCAAAGACTCGAGAGTCTGAGCTTGCAACGGCTCTTGAGAGTGCCAAAGCCGCTAAGGCCGAAGCCTACAAGGCCCTCCAGGAGATTGAGGCGGTGAAGAAAATAGCAGCGGGTAAGGCATTTTTCATGCAAAGTAAGCATGTGAGTGTTAATTACCTGTTGCTTACCCGAATTCGGAGCTCTCCAGGAGCTTTCGCAGATCTTCCTCGCAGCGTGTCCGATGCTGCCGCATTCTATCGGGCCGAGGAGGGGAGCTCGACGGAGAAGATCTTCTGGTCTCAGTATGCTGAGGCCGGACATCCGGTGCCCCTTAGCGACCAGCTGAAGCAGCTGGTCGAGCTCCACAAGGCGGCCGAACAAGCCATGAAGGGCCTCATAGTTCGGCTGTGGCCTAAGGAAGCCATGCCTGGGAGCTACTTCAGCCTGGGGCGGCGGCTGGTGGATGCGTGCCCGTGGGTTGAAGTCATCAAGCACTCCGCCTGTATTGAGGGTGCCCGTCGGGCCCTTGCCCGCGCAAAGGTGCACTGGGGCAAGATGGATGCCCAGAAG
Source organism: Triticum aestivum (assembly GCF_018294505.1). Lineage (NCBI taxonomy): Eukaryota > Viridiplantae > Streptophyta > Magnoliopsida > Poales > Poaceae > Triticum > Triticum aestivum. The sequence continues at coordinate 358,484,881 of NC_057804.1, forward strand.
CTTGTGACGGACCCTCCACCAGAGGGCAAGGAGCATCGCACGCCCGAGATATATTATAAGAGTGTGCTGAAGGGCACCCGCACTATTGCGGGGGAGTGCACCAAAGATGTAATTTTTGAGTAGACTCGCATTTTGTTATCCTATGCGCTGAAAACTTAGTTCATATGCGCTAAGCAATGCTTGTTAATTTAAAATATTACCTTCTGTGCAGCTGTTTATCAAATCTGAGAGATGGCAAGTCGTCGGCTTCAGCCCCCATGCCACGAGTGCTGGGGTGTTCGGGATAAACTTAAGCACTCTTCTTCCCATTTTTGGGTCCATCTAGGGAGGCGCTCAACACAGCGAACAAGGCAACCAGACTTATAATGCTTGAACACTCTCACTTAGCCATAGAATTCTATAATTTTAAATTTCGGCGAAGCCCCTAGTCTTCGGAAGGACGAATTTGGGGCGCTATCCACGCCTGGGCCGAACAAGATCCGGCTCCTCGCTCTAAGTGGCATAAGTCTTTAAGGACTCACAAAAACCTCTCGAACAGCGACCGGCTCTCGCCTCATCATGAAGGTCAGTTTTAGCTTTCTCCACTGAGCCGTTAACCCAGCTCAACTGGGGCACAATCGCAGTGGTTCTCCGAGTGCTACTTTAGCCGATACAACGGAACGTAAGGTACCAAAACATGGGAGCCGGGCAAACCCAACTATTGACCCAAGACATGATTCGGAGTCGATGCATATAATGCTATAAGTTCGGGGTGCCGCACTTGTGAAAGTGTTCGGACTTATCACACCATGATGCGGGAAACATAAGCCCCTGGTGTGTTTTAACCGTACCAAAGTGTACAGATGCGACATGTTGTAAATGAACATATGTATAAAAAGGAAATGCAATTATAAGCAAAAAGGTGATGCATTGTTTTATTCAATAAGTGCTGCTATGAATGCAAAACGATACAAATAGTGCGATAAGCCAAGGATGGGACTGTTAAACATGTCCCCCTCCAGGGGTAGGCTGCGGATTGGTGTAGAAAAATGCTCGTAATGGAGACCACCTGTATATTCGTTGTAGCCTTTATCGTTCCCTGGCTGTTGCATCGTGAGTTCGGCAGGTCTGCTGCCAGACAGGGCCTCTGACGAACGGAGTCCTATGGGTAAAAAATAAAAGGTAAAAAGACAAAAAGAACGACACACTTGAGAGCCCCTGGTGTGGTTGAGCCGCAATCTGGGCTTATCGTGGTCGTGCCCCTCTCCCCGTGCCCATGGTATCTTCAAAGCGTAATGGTGTATGCGAAGGACCTGTTTTGACGTTTTGAAGGGGCTGGGGTTGGGGCCGCACTGCTACGCGTGCTCGGAACGTGCCAGGTGGTCTTGTTGTAGGTTACTTCAGGCGCGCTTAGCTATGTCCGGCCTCTTAACGGCCAGACTCGAAAATTTCCTTAAGAGGCTGCATTGTACTTCTGCCGCGAGAGCCGCCGTATGTTCCTCCATTCACAGAGAACGTTCAGTGTTTCCATTGACCGTGATGACTCCTCGAGGGCCTGGCATCTTGAGCTTGAGGTATGCGTAGTGCGGCACCACGTTGAACTTTGCAAACGCGGTACGTCCGAGCAAGGCATGATAGCCGCTGCGGAATGGGACTATGTCGAAGATTAACTCCTCGCTTTGGAAGTTATCCGGGGATCCGAAGACCACTTCCAGTGTAACTGAGCTTGTACAATTGGCTTCTACACCTGGTACGACGCCTTTAAAGGTCGTCTTGGTAGGTTTAATCCTTGAGGGGTCTATGCCCATTTTGCACACTATATCCTGATAAAGCAGGTTCAGGCTGCTGTCGCCGTCCATCAGGACTCTGGTGAGTGCAAATCCGTCGACGATTGGGTCTAGGACCAATGCGGCGAATCCTTCGTGGCGGATGCTGGTGGGGTGGTCCCTTCGGTCAAAAGTGATCGGGCAGGAGGACCATGGATTGAACTTCGGGGCAACTGGCTCCATCGCGTATACATCCCTTAGTGCACGCTTCCGCTCCCTTTTGGGTATGTGCATTGCGTATATCATGTTCACCGTCCGCACCTGTGGGGGGAAACCCTTCTGTCCTCTATTGTTCGGCGGTCGGGTCTCTTCCTCGTCATCACTATGCATCCCCTTGTCATTGTTTTCGGCAATTAGCTTGCCTGCCTGCTTGAATACCCAACAGTCCCTATTGGTGTGGTTAGCTGGCTTTTCGGGGGTGTCGTGTATCTGGCACAAGCGGTCGAGTATTCGGTCCAAATTGGAAGGACCCGGAGCAGTTCTTTTGAATGGCTTTTTCCACTGACCGGGTTTAGAGCCTTTGAATCCGGCATTGACTGCCGTATCCTCACTATTGTCGCCGTTGATGCGGCATTTGCTTTTGTTACGACGCGACCTGCCATTTTGGTCCTTGAAATCCGGACTGCCAGAATTTTTTCTTGGTTAAGAACCGTGTCCAAAATTGTCTGGCCGATTCGTCTGGCTGCTGAATTATGTGGCTTAGGTCATCAGCGTCTGGTGGTCGCACATACGTGCCTTGGAAGTTATCAAGGAATGCGGCTTCCAGGTCTTCCCAACTCCCAATTGACTCTGCTGGCAAGCTGTTAAGCCAATGCCGGGCTGGTCCTTTAAGCTTGAGGGGGAGATATTTGATGGCGTGAAGATCGTCACCGCGGGCCATGTGGATGTGAAGAAGATAGTCTTCGATCCAAACCGCGGTGTCTGTTGTGCCATCGAAAGATTCAATATTCACGGGTTTAAACCCTTCGGGAATTTGATGATCCATTACTTCATCTGTGAAGCATAGTGGGTGTGCGGTGCCTCTGTACTGGGCGATATCATGACGGAGCTCAAAAGAGCTTTGTCTGTTTTGTTCAGCCCGGCCGAACTTACTGTGTCCGGCGCGACGGTTGTCGTCACGTACCGTGGGGCGCCCATGCGATCCATAGATCGATCTTGATTGTCTTGCCTTATCCTCCAATATATCTCGCAAGTCCAGAGCGTTCCCCTATGGCCTTGTGCTTTTCGAGCGATGCCGGGGTACGTGTCTAGTGGAGGGCCTAGAGGCCTCTCTGTCGCGACCACGGGGTGGTCGGTCAGCCGTATTGTCTCCTGGTGGTGCGGGTTCATACGCTTCCTCCTCTAATCGGGGGAGCAGCTTGCGTTTAGGGTAGCTTTTGGAGGGGCGTTCGAGCTCATGCTCTTCGGCCGCGAGGACTTCAGTCCATCTGTCGGCTAGCAGATCTTGATCAGCTTTAAGCTATTGCTGCTTTTTCTTGAGGCTGTTCGCCGTGGCCATAAGCCTGCGTTTAAAACGCTCTTGTTCGACGGGATCCTCAGGCAAGACGAATTCATCGTCGTTGAGGCTTGCCTCGTCTCTGGAGGGAGGCATATAATCCTCTACCTCTTCTTCTGCCGCTCTCTCATGAGGGCTGGCGTCTCCGTCCTCCTGCGCTGCATCTTGCTGGAGTGGGTTGTCTTCGGCACTGTCCGGTGTATTATTATCTCCGGTGCCGGAGTCTTCATTCTTGCTGTGGCGGGATTTAGAGCGGCGCCGCTGACGCCGGCGCTTGGGCTGCTTCTTGGAGGGGTCATCCTCCGCTGTTTCTTCGCCATTCCCATCTTTTGGGATATCCACCATGTATATGTCATATGATGAGGTGGCTTTCCAGTGCCCGGTAGGCGCTGGTTCTTGGTCGTCTCCGGCATCTTCGTCCATACCGTCGATGTCTTCGGAGTCGTAGTCTAGCATGTCGGTTAGATCGTCGACAGCAGCTACCAAGTGGGTGGTGGGTGGGATTTGAATTTCTTCGTCGTCCGCATCCCAACCGTCCTGACCACAGTCCAGCCAGGGCTCTCCTGATAACGAGAGATACTTTAGCGAACTCAAGATGTCGCCAAAAGGTGAGTGATGAAATATGTCCGCTGCGGTGAACTCCATGATCGGTGCCCAATCGGATTCGATCGGAGGGGGCGCGGGAGGTTCGGAGTCCGGAAAGGAGTCCGGCACCTTGGAGTCACAAGCTTCATGAGGGACAAGGTCATTCTTCGGCTCTATCGCTGTAGAGGTTGCAGCCCCCGAGGCGGTGTCTAGCCATCCGTCCTCGATCTGCGCAGCCAGCTCCGAATGGAAGATTGGAGCGGGTTCGAGTGCGACCCCCAGGGTACTATCCGGTTGCAGAGCTAAATCATGCTCGCCGTGACAGTGCAGCACGCTCGGCTGTGGCTCGAATCCATCGAGGATCAAGTCCCCGCGGATGTCAGCCGTGACGGTCAAACTTCCAAATCTGACCTGACGGCCAGGGGTGTAGCTTTCGATCTGCTCCAGACGGCCAAGCGAGTTGGCCCGCAGTGTGAAGCCGCCAATACGATGATCTGTCCAGGGTGAAAGGTGTCACCCTGGACTGCGTCATTGATGATGGTCGAAGAAGCCATCGAGCCTATCGGTGACGACACAGAGGAACTCTCAATGAAAGCACCAATGTCGGTGTCAAAACCGGCGGATCTCGGGTAAGGGGTCCCGAACTGTGCGTCTAGGCGGATGGTAACAGGAGACAAGGGACACAATGTTTTACCCAGGTTCGGGCCCTCTTTATGGAGGTAAAACCCTACGTCCTGCTTGATTAATATTGATGACGTGTGATACAAGAGTGGATCTACCACGAGATCAAGGAGGCTAAACCCTAGAAGCTAGCCTATGGTATGATTGTTGTTCGTCCTACAGACTAAAGCCATCCGGTTTATATAGACACCAGAGAGGGCTAGGGTTACACAGAGTCGGTTACAATGGTAGGAAATCTACATATCCGTATCGCCAAGCTTGCCTTCCACGCCAAGGAAAGTCCCATCCGGACACGGGACGAAGTCTTCAGTCTTGTATCTTCATAGTCTTGGAGTCCGGCTGATGATGATAGTTCGGCTATTCGGAAACCCCCTAGTCCGGAACTCCCTCAGGGGGTGAGGGATTTCCTCTTCCTCCTCCTCGTCTTCATTGGAGGAGTGCATTTCGGTGTCTTCGGACATCATGTCCGATGTCACCTTGTGACGGAGACCTTTTCTGGTCCCTGCGGCCTTCTTCTTGCTTTCTTCTCTGACACCTCATAGGGTGCCAGAAACAACATCTTCATTAGGAGAGGCAATGCTTGATCTTCGGGTAGCGGAGCCGGACAGTCAATCCGCTCCGCTATCGATACCCAGTCCTAATTAAATCAGCATGGAGGCTTATTTTCCTCCCGCAGATATGCTGGTAAAAGGTACATCTTGCAAAATATAAAAACTCACCGAATGGGCTTGGCGTTTCACGCTAAGTCTAGGATCTTCGGATATGGGAGGAGAGACCTCGTTGGCCTTCAAGAGCACCTTCTAGACGTCTTCGTGCGTCGTGCTGAAGAGCTTTTGCAGCATCTGGTGTTCGGCTGGGTCGAACTCCCACAGATTGTAAGCCCATATTTGACATGGAAGGATCCGGTGGATGAGCATGACCTGGACCACATTGACAAGCTTGATTTTCTTGCCTATCATGTTTTGGACGCAGGTCTGGAGTCCGGTCAGCTCCACCTCTGAGCCCGAGGCTAAGCCCTTCTCTTTCCAGGAGGTGAGCCGCATGGGGACGCCGGATCGAAATTCGGGGGTCGCCGCCCAGTTGGTGTCGCGCGGCTTGGTGATGTAGAACCACCCCGATTGCCACCCCTTCACGGTCTCCACATAGGAGCCTTCGGGCCAGGTGACATTGGGAATCTTGCCCACCATGGCGCCCCCACACTCCGCTTGCTGGCCGCCCACCACCTTTGGCTTCATGTTGAAGGTCTTCAACCATAGGCCGAAGTCGGGCGTAATGCGGAGGAAGGCCTCGCACACGATGATAAACGCCGAGATGTTGAGGATGAAGTTGGGGGCCAGATCATGGAAGTCCAGCCGATAGTAGAACATAAGCCCGTGGATGAACGGCTGGAGGGGGAATCCCAGTCCACAGACAAAGTGTTAGAGGAATACAACCTTTTCCTGGGGTCTCGTGGTAGGGACGATCTGCCCTTCGGTCGGAAGCCGATGCACGATGTTCGCAGACAGGTATCCGGCCTCCCGAAGCTTCGTGATGTCTCCCTTCGTAACGGAGGAGGTCATCCACTTGCCTCCCGCTCCGGACATGCTTTGGTGTTGGAGCTCGAGAATGGATGAGCAGAGGAAGAAGAAGGCGTGGGTGAAAAAGGGGAATCCTTATCTCTTTATAAAGGCAGTAGAAACCATGCGCCTCCCCACTTGCCCTGGAAACTCGCTTATTCCCCAAGCGTCGTGTTGATAGCGCGGTTGGGTTACCCACACCCGTATTGATGAGTATCCCGTGATAAGGGGACACGATCTCTGCTTCGACAAGACGTGCCAACGAAAATGCCTCGCAAGATGTGGAGTAGCAGGTTGAGAAAAACGGTTCGAATAATGACCGGGCCGCGGCGTGATGTCATGTTGGGTAAAAGTTGTCAGCAGATTAGATTTGTGGAATATTGTGCTCTCTACGGTGGTATGTGGAATTTGTTTTGCAGAGCCGGACACGATTCTTGTGTTCAATATCTTCTTTGGAGTATTCGGAGAAGGAACCCACCTTGCAATGCCGAAGACAATCTGCGCGCTGGACTCATCGTCATTGAAGCTTGGTTTAGGGGCTACTGAGGGAGTCCAGGATTAGGGGGTCCTCGGACAGCCGGACTATATGCTTATACCGGACTGTTGGACTATGAAGATACAAGATTGAAGACTTCGTCCCGTGTCCGGGTGGGACTCTCCTCTGTGTGAAAGGCAAGCCTAGCAATTCGGATATGTAGATTTCCTTTCTCTGTAACCGACTCTGTGTAACCCTAGCCCCCTCCGGTGTCTATATAAACCGGAGGCTTTAGTCCGTAGGACAAAAAAAATAACAATCATAATCATAGGCTAGCTTCTAGGGTTTAGCCTCTACGATCTCGTGGTAGATCAACTCTTGTAATACTCATATCATCAAGATCAATCAAGCAGGAAGTAGGGTATTACCTCCATAGAGAGGGCCCGAACCTGGGTAAACATCGTGTCCCCCGCCTCCTGTTACCATTAGCCTTAGACGCACAATTCGGGACCCCCTACCCGAGATCTGCCGGTTTTGATACCGACAGGGGGGCAGTCAAATAATGTTGGTATCAACAAAACATTGATCAGGGGGATTTATGGAATAAAACGGACATTTTAGTTCCATTGTCTGAAGAAAAAATTTATTTGACTTTATTTTAGAATTTGAATTTGGCTTAGTCAAACCTAATGACATGGCACCATTAGAGGGTTATTACTATACCATGATTATCCGGGCATTACAAATCGCTACCATGGCAAGAAATCTCGTCCCGAGATTTAACACGTGGAGTATGGGGGAAAGTTCTGGTTACAAACTTCTAACGGATCTTCTTGGTCTTGGTTTCTCTTCCCAAAGTAGTTGATCCTCTTCGTTGACGTGTTTATTTCTCCGCTCCAGGTCATCATGATGAAGTCATCATCCTTACTTAAGGGTCTTCATCGTACTTACGATTGGTTAAGGGGCAGCTTAGCAACGATAGACTGCTATAAGGGTAATCATCTGGGGTTAATCCATGAATGAACATATGAGTATCTCTCGAGTTGGAACTCAGGAATACATTGAGAAAAATAAAATTAGGCATGAGAATTTTCATGCGGTAGGTAAACGTTCGATGCGTGAAATAGAGGGTAAGAGGGGTTAAGAGCAACGTAAAAAAGTATTGCGTCTGACACCAGAATAGAATAAGTGAGGGAAGGGGGCTCATAAAATACATATGAAGCCAAGTGCAAAGTACATTTCAGAATCAAGGTTGTACAAGAGTGTCACGGGAAACCACGACCACCTATGGAACCAGGACGTCCCTTGCTGGTTCGGTAGGGGGAGTCTCATTGCACAAAAGCAGACCAACATGGGGCAATGCGACAGAGATCACACGGGCAGTTTTACCCAGGTTCGGGCCGCCACGAGGTGTAAAACCCTACTCCTGCTTTGGTGGATTGAAGGTGGAAATGTGGTGGTGGTGCATAGTACACTTGCCCGACAAGGGTTGCCTCAGGGCGGCAGCGACTACGCATGTACGAGGGTGTGGGTGATCTAACTTTCCAACCTCTCGAACTGTTGCCATGGGCCTCCTTTTATAGGCTATGGGGTCACCACAGTGGAAAATTAGTCATTAGACACTGATAAGATAGCAAATAGTGCTATCATAACTAACTTTGCAGGATGACAGTGTGCATTTAATGCGCCGCTTAGTGTCACGTCGTTGGTTGCCCAGCAAGGCTTGCCGGGCTATCTCGCCATCTCCATGCCTGCTCGCCTAACTCATCATAGGACGGGTGTCATTTGTGGGTTCTCTTGGTAGAAAGTGGTTGCCATGTGGCGAATGGCTGCCACTTAATCACTCCGCGGCTTGATACCACACTAATCGTCGACGTGAGTCGTGGTGGAGTGGTCGGGGAGGCGACCTAGTCTCTGCAGGTCCCAGCAGGCCCTACCGGGATGCCTTAGTCAGCTTCTTTTGGGGGTGGCCTTGCCCCTTGCCGGGATCGCCTGCCCGGCAAGGGAGGCCTCTATCTTGATGACATCTTGTTCTTCTGGCCTGGCCTTGGTCCCTCTGATCTGCTTGTTAATGCTTCGAATCTCTCGGTCTCTTGTACTCCGTCTTGGATTGGTGTTTCAATCTTGATCTTGTGCCTGTGCACGGTCAGGGCAATAGAACCAGGGTCTGTTGCACCGACAAGGAGAGTCAGGTTTCGATCATGTGGAACTGTGGGTTATGGGCCCACCATGTGGGTTAAAAGTAGGAAGGGCTCTGACCTCTTTCATGGCCATGAAAGCAAGGCATGTCAGTGGATAGCCGGTCAGTTATGTTTGCAACAACATTGGTACGAAGGGCGATGGACGAAGATAGCCATTTTCCTTCTCGTTGAAACGTGCCGGACCAATATGCAATGTTCTCGTCCACGGGCGGTTACCGGAATGTCATCAACAATATTAACAAGGTTATACTTGACAGGGTTCTACACCGAGGTGTTTACCTAAGCAAGGAATTACCTCTGCTCGGATAAATTAGATTGCGAGAAAGGTTAAACCAAACAATCGAAAGGAAAATGGTGATTATTAATTCAATCAGAAAAACGGAAAGAAAATGTGTTTAAACACAAATATCAGGAGCACCCAAGCAGCATGGATATGATCAATGGCCTTGATCGTGACGCTTCACATCCTTAACTGTCCTTGGGGCTTGTATTTGCTCAGTGGCCTTGATCTTGTCGGGATTAGCTTTGATCCCCCTGTGGGACACAAAGTACCCAAGCAGCTTGCCAGAGGGAACACCAAATATACATTTCTCTGGGTTGAGCTTCAAGTTGAGCTAGCGCAGATTTGGAAATGTTTCCTCCAAATCCTGGATAAGAGTCGCTCTGTCTTAGGTATTGACCATAGTATCATCCATATAAGCTTCAATATTTACGTGCAGCTGAGGTTCAAAACCAACCTGGACGGCCCTTGCAAAGGTGGACCCAGCGTTGTTCAATCTGAATGGCATGCGGACAAAGTAGTACGTACCACATGGAGTGATGAACGATGTATTCTCCTCATCTTCTTTGCACATGAAGATCTGGTGATATCCTGAGTAGGCCTCCAGAAATGAGAGTAAATCACAACATGAAGTGGAATCCACAATCTGATCAATACACGACAAGGGAAACGGGTCTTTCGGGCAAGCCTTGTTGAGATTTGTGAAATCAATGGACAACCTCCATTTCCCGTTTGCCTTTCGGACCAGCATTGGGTTTGCTAGCCAATTGGGATGTAGCACTCCTCTGACAAAACCAGCTGCCTCAAGCTTCTTGATCTCTTCTGCAATAAACTGCTGCCTCTCCAAGGCCTCCTTCCAGACTTTCTGCTTAACAGGTCTCGCATGTGGGCAGACAGCAAGGTGATGCTCGATTACCTACCTGGAAACACCGGGGAAATCAGATGGTTGCCAAGCAAACACATCGATATTCGCCCGCTTGAAGGCAACTAGCGCACTTTCCTATTTGTCATCAAGGGTCGCGCTGATAGTGAAGGCACCATCAATGCCAGCTAGCCCTGCCGGGACCCTTTTCACTTGTGGAGCAGCAACCTTTGATCTCTTGTTGTGGGAGCACTCCGGCACGTCGTCAACGGGTGCTCTACACTTGGAGGGGGCACGCTTTCTGGAGTCTTTGCCGGAGGTCCTACAATCCTTTTTCTTTCTTTTGTTCTCCTTGGCGGGAACTGCTGCCGTTGCTGCCTCTTCCGTGACCGCGTCTAGGTACATCTTGTCCACACAAATGATGGCATCTTTCTCATCTGATGGGATGGGGAGGACTCCCAGTGGCCCTGGCATCTTCAGGGTGTTGTAGGCATAGTGAGATGCCGCCATGAATTTAGCAAGAGCTGGGCATCCAAGGATCCCAGCTTACGGTAGGGGAGATCAACTACGTCAAACACAATCTTCTGAGTCCGGTAGTTAAGTTTTCCCCTAATGTTACCGGCAGCGTGATCTTTCCCTTGGGATGACTCCTGCTGGGATTAATTACTTGTAACATGCTGGTAACCTCTAGCTCTTCCTCCGCTATCTGAAGCTTACTGATAACTTGGGGAAATAAGATTCAGTCTGGCCCCACCATCCACTAGCATCTTGTGACCTTGAGGTAGCGAATTGTTGAAGAAACCAACAATGACAGGCACCCTGCCGCAGTGGTATGGCTAGGGTGATCCTCTTCGTCAAAGATGATGGTTGTACGGGACCATTTGAGCGGCTTCCGGGCCTCTGGCGCTGGCTCCACGACATTGACTTCTCATGCCCACTGCTTGAGCTGGCAGTGAGAGATGTGCAAAGATGCACCCCCGTCAACGCACAGGGCGTCAGCAACCTTCTGAAATTCTTGCTCACTAGTTTCCTATTCATCCCCTCTATCACTCTCATCATCACATGCTTCCTTCTCCTGGTCCCTGGCGGGTTTTCCTTTACTACGAAAGGGTTTGCCGGGGCGATTTGTTTCATGACCTCGTGTCGGTGTACAAAAGTAGGGGCCCTCTTTGAACCCCTTTACTTGTGCATGGGCAGCCAGAGCCACACCTGTGGCCATGCTTAGAGGGGCAGAGGAAGGAAGTAAAAGTACAAGACTACCGAAGCGGCGCTCAAACCATGGGCGCAAAAGGTAAAGCGACAAGATGGGCTTCCCCCGGCAAGACCCTTGCCGGAGCGGCCTAAGCAGCCCTGGCAAGAGCCTTGCCGGGGCAACTTACCCAATGCCAACAATGCCACCTCCCTTGAGCCTGAGAGTTCTGACACCATCGACAGCATTGGAACCAAAGCTTGGGAAGGGTGGCCTGCATAGTGGCATGCAGATCTTTGTGAAGACAAAGGGCCTGCGAGGCCTAGATAGGAACCGCAATACGACAATCCTCGGCAAGATCCTTGCCAAGGAAATCCACGAGACCTCTGGCAAGATCCTTGTGGGGGACGACCTTGATGTCGCCACAAGACCCTTGCCGGGACCCCGGCAAGACCCTTGCTGAGGATGTCAGCGGGGCCGCGGTCAGGCCCACATCTGCCAAGACTCCACCACCGTTTACTTGCAGCTGCCAGCTCAGCCAGCTAGGCAAGCACTTGCGTGGCGATGTGCGTCCCCTAGACCGACTCAGCAAGCACATGCGTGGTGGCATGCAGATCTTCGTGAAGACCCTCCCACCACACCAGCTTAGCAGCTTGCTAGCTTACATGGCGCTGCACCCCGCGTTGGCCTGGACGCGTGTCGAAGCAAGGCGAAGCGGCGACGGATGGGACGGGCTTTGTTGCCGTCCCCGATAAAGCAAGAGGACACCTAAGTTGCGCATTTAATGCGTTTTGTCCTGTGATGTCAGGCGGTAACCTCTGCCACTGTACACCTTTCCACCTCCTATTTGCCACTATGGCGACCCCTTTGTTCTGTAAAAGGAGGCCCGAGGCGTAGGGGAGAGGGATTCGGATCTTTGGAACAAGTCACACAGCGTAGCTAGTTCAAGAACTCAAGAACACTCAAATATACACCAAAGCAGGACTAGGGTATTATGCATCCTCGCGGCCCGAACCTGGGTAAATGATCTTTGTGCTGACACCTAGACCTGCTCCTTCCACAACCTCGCGCCCACCGACCGTAGTAGGGATTCCAATGATCCCATAGGTGTCGTTTTCCACTGACATCTTTGGCGCGCCAGGTGGGCGCAGTTGTGAAAATCCGGTCTAGTAGCTAGTTTAGCCGTTCTTCATCGCCATGGCTCCCAAGAAGAAGGCGACGAGGGTGATCGGTTCATCCGGAGCCGAACAACCCGAACCAGTGCAGGCAAGTAGCAGGGCGGTCGTGGACGGAAGCCGGGGCGCGGCCCACGAACACCCACATCGCTTTGGTAGTCAAAGCCTAGCGAGCGGCGTCGTTCGTGCACAAGACGACGGGCCACACGCCACCAAATCCAAAGACGGAGCTGGGCCCAACGTAGGCCACGCGGGGCCCTCCAAGGGCGGTGCCGTGCCACCTACCGGCGGCGTGGCAACCTCCAGGACACCTACGCCGGCGCCCACGACGCGCTCTTCCCAAGTTGTTCGCGATGAGCAGCGTCACCACGCTGGTGACCCCGGGCGCAGCCATGGGAAGAGTCCTGCACATCATTCGCGGGACGAAGGAGGCCAGCATGCACACCGAAGTGCTGGCAAAAATGGCGTACAGCCACAAGGCCGTGATAGAGCTCATTCTAATGTGGTTAGAAGTCGGAGCACGTCATGGTCCATGCATCTTTCGTCATTGCCCATGCTAGCAGAAGCTTTGGCGCATGCGCAGCTGCTCCTCGACTTTCCTCCTGTTGCGGAAAAGCTCGACGAGTGGAGATCCACCATCCGGAGCCTCGTCTGCGTCGCCAACAAAGATGAGCCATGACCAGCGGGGCCCTTAGGCCGGCGCTCTATCGAGCCACCACATGCTAGTGGTGGAAGGGCTGGAAGTGATGCAGCCACGGTGCACTCTCCTCCCCCACGCCCATTACCACGGGTGTCGGTTTGTTGTGATGACGCTTGTGATAACATTTCCATAGTGTCGTCCGATCCACGGACCCACCGTGATCAGCGTCAAGTTCTTCGGGAGCGAGCCCTTGAAGACGGTCGAACCACCATCGAATGCTGGCATGAAGCGCGCCACCAGTCAGATAGGCGGGCAGGGCCCACCATGGACCACCCAGCACCGGGAGGCTATGGTGGACTACCCTACAAGGTGGGTTGCTCGGCCTTTACCCATGAGCTGCAGCAGTTCCAGTGGCCCTCCCACCACATGTTCAAGCCCGACGTTGGCGAGAAGTACAATGGCAAGACTCACCCGTCGGAGTTCCTCAACTTCTACACCATCGCGATGTAAGCTGCTGGAGCCTGCGACGACAAGGTGCTTGCCAATTAATTCCTGTTGGCACTTAAGCCCAATTTCATGTCATGGTGGATGCACTTGCCGACGGATTCCATTTCTTCTTGGTCGGATTTGTGTCATGAGTTCATTGGCGCCTTCACTGGGGGCCATCAAGCTCATGGCCAGGCAAGCGATTTGCATATCATCCCCCAGAAGGAAGGTGAAAACCTGCGCAAGTACATATAAAGGTTCAGCCGGGTGCAGTACAACATCCCAGATGTTCATACCGCTGCCGTGATGAGCGCATTCCATCAGAATGTGCGCAACCGCAAGATGCGTCAAGAGCTGTCGATGAACAAGGTCAAAGATGTGGTCGAAGTTTATGTTCTGGCCGATAGGTGCGCTCGAGCTGAAGAGGGGAGCAAGTACCCCGGCTAGGATGCTGGAGCGGAAATCAACTCCACAGATGAAGACACCACCTCACCAACGAAGAAGGGCCGGCACCACAACAGAAAGCGCAAGGGCAAGGCCGTGCTTGCCATCAAGGGATCCGACGACACCGGCGCTACCAAGAAGGCCAAGGAAAACGACCCAGGCAAGGAAATTTCTGGGTGCACCACTTGCCGGGCCTTGGCGGCTATCGACAAGCCAGGAAGCTCCGACAAGCAGTACTGCAAGATCCACCACACCAAGGGCCACGACCTCCAGAACTGCCAAAAAGTTGAGCTTCTTGCTGAGAAGCAAAAAGCTGAGTACGAGAGGCGGGACAAGGAGAAGGGTCAGGACGGTACCGAAGGATCCGACAAGAAGTGTGGCGGCCAAGGAGGCTACTGCGGCAAGGATAACCAGCCAGAGAGAACCGCCCGGGCCCGCGACAAGAAGCAGGAAGACGATGATCATGACGAGGACGATGAGTCCGTGACCATGAGTTTCAGAAAGCTACGGAGGCCATGTGCATCGACGGTGGCACCTCATTGCACACCTCTCACCGCTAGCTGAAGTAGTAGGCGCGTGAGATCGCATCGGCAGAGCCATGATTCGATGCTCAGAAGCCACTGAAGTGGTCCAACACACCTATCATTTTCGATACCGAGGACCACCCTGATCGCACAACTGCGGTCGGGTGTCTGCCGTTGTTGGTTTCACCAACGATACACAACGTCAAGGTGATGAGATGCTAGTTGACGGCGGGGCCGGTCTAAACTTGATCTCACCTGTTGTGATCAAAAGGATGCAGATTCCCGATGGAGACCTCGAAGAGACGAGCACGTTTCAAGGGGTCAAACTGGGAAGGAGTGAGCCGAAAGGTAAGCTCACGCTACCCGTGATGTTTGGAGGCGAGTTGAACTATAGGACGGAGAGGATTGTCTTTGATGTAGCCGAGATCCCCTCGCCCTACAACGGGATCGTCGGCCGCCCAGCACTGGCCAAGTTCATGGTGGCGTCACACTACACCAATAACACGCTGAAGATGCCTGGGCTGATGACCATCATCACCGTCCCCTCCGACAAGAAGGATGCGTTGATCTATGCTGACCAACTCTACCGGGAAGTAGTTGCAGCGACTGCCGCGAAGGCACTTGCTCCTGCCGCTGAAGCCCCGGAAGGGAAGAAGACCGACAAGACCTCTCGCACCCACTCCGACAAGCGCACCTCTTTGGAGTGGTCTGCTCCCGTCGAGGACATGCTAGAGAGCTCCACCGACAAGAGAAAGAAATCCAGAGCTGCACCACCAGAGACCAAGAAGGTGTCCGTTAAGGAGGATGGCATGGGAGGGGCTTTCACCATAAGCTCCACCCTCGATAGCAAATAGGAAGGCGCGCTCATCACTTTCCTGCGGGCAAATGTCGATGTGTTTGCATGGCAAGCATCCGACATCCTCGGCGTTCCCAGGGAGGTGATTGAGCACCATCTTGCTGTCTGTCCTCATGCGCGACCCGTCAAGCAGAAGGTCAGGAAGCAAGCTTTGGAAAGGCAGGAGTTCATCATAGATGAGATCAGGAAGCTGGAAGCGGCAGGCTTGGTGAGAGGAGTATTCTATCCGACGTGGTTGGCCAATCCGGTGGTGGTGGACAAGGCAAATGGGAAGTGGAGGTTGTGTATTGATTACACAGATATCAATAAGTCCTGTCCAAAAGACCCTTTCCGTTGCCACGCATTGACCAGATTGTTGACTCCATGGTGGGGTGTGACTTGTTGTCATTCCTTGACGCCTACTCAGGATACCACCAGTTTTTTATGACGAGAGAAGATGAAGAGAATACATCATTCATCACCCCATGTGGTACGTATTGCTTTTGACGGATGTCTTTCGGGTTGAAGAGTGTTGGCTCAACGTTTGCAAGAGCAGTCCAAATTGGTTTTGAGCCCCAACTACATAGAAATATGGAAGTTTATATGGATGACATAGTGGTCAAAACCAAGGACAAGGCAACACTTGTACAATATTTGGAAGAGACGTTTGCAAATTTGCGCAAGATCAACCTCGAGCTGAACCCTGAGAAGTGTGTCTTCGGCGTTCCGTCCAATAAACTACTCGGGTTCTTTGTGTCACAGCATGGGATCGAGGCGAATCCAGATAAGATCAAGGCCATTGAGCAGATTGAGGCGCCTAGGTGGATCAAGGATGTGCGTCTTCTCACTGGCTGCGTTGCCGCCATGAGCAGATTCATCTCCAAGTCTGCTGAGCGCGCCCTTCCCTTTTTCAAAATCTTGAAAAAGGCGGTCCCAATGGAATGGACCCAGAGGCAAAAGCAACGCTGCAGGATTTGAAGAAATACCTCTCCTCCACATCGATACTAGTTGCGCCTAAACAACAAGAGCCGCTACTGCTGTATCTAGTGGCAACTAATCAAGTGGTCAGTGTCGCGCCAGTGGCGCAGAGGGAGGTCGACGACAGGGTAGTGGCAACGGCAGGACTGGCGGATGGAGAGCCAGAGCTCCCCCCGGCAGGACCTGGTACTAGCAAGGCGAGGCCCTCGGTAGGGTCTGGCGCCAATGGGACAGGGCCTGCGCAACCAACTGAAGTGGTGCAGAAGAAGAAGATGATGCAGCACCCGGTTTACTTTGTCAGCTCCCTCTTGCAGGGGGCTAGGTCAAGGTACTCCGGTGTGCAGAAATTGCTCTTCGGCCCCCTTATGGCCTCGAGGAAGCTGCATCATTACTTCCAAGCGCACGAGATCACCGTCGTCACCCGCTTCCCATTGCAATGGGTACTGTGTAACCCAGACACAACCGGGAGGATTGTGGAATAGGGCTTGGAGCTGTCAAGATTTGGTTTGAGGTTTGAAAGTACTTCGATGATCCAGAGCAAAGTCTTGGCAGAGTTCATTGCAGAGTGGAAAGGAAACAAGTCGCAACTGGGTTATGTACTTTGATGGGGCTTTCTTGCTGTAAGCCGCCGGTGCCGGTGTGCTGCTCATCGCACCCATCGGAGAGCACCTCAAGTATGTAATCTATATGCACTTTCCTAGGGACATGTGGACAAACAACACTACCGGATATGAGGGGTTGCTTGCCGATCTTAGGATCGCGGCAGACCTCGGGATCAAGAAGCCCATCGTTAGGGGTGATTCACATCTTGTCGTCAGTCAAGTCAACAAGGATTATCAAAGCCCATTGATGGAGTCCTATGTAGATGAGGTGAGGAAGCTGGAGGAGCATTTTGATGCTATACAAGCGGAGCATGTTCTACCTGTCGAAGCACGCTGCCATCAAACTACCTGTGGAACCAGGTACTTTTGTGCTTCAGTTAACTCAACCATCCATTGAACCATCGACAGAGCGGAACAAGCAGAGGAAATCAGGCCCCAGCAAGTACTTTCCCACTGAGCTCCCAGGAGCCACTGGCAAAGATGTTGCCATGGACACTAAGCCCACCATGGGGCAACCGAGTCCGACAGGGCGTCAAGCCCTGGCCGTAGAAACAACCGCTCCCATGGCAGAGGAAATGCCTTTAGTCCATGCTGTCGAGCCCCAGGTTCCAGCATGGGCATAGCATACCGTTCAATTCCTCCAAATAGGGGAGCTTCCTGTGGAGGAGGAAGAAGTTTGTTGACAACATTCTGTACAGAAAAATACCAAACGGAGTGAAATTTAAGTGCATTCCCCGGGAGGAAGGACTGGAGCTATTGGCAGAAATACATGGAGGCATATGTGGCTCCCACATAGGGTCGAGGGCCCTTGCCGGCAAGGCCTTCGGGCAAGGTTTCTTCTGGCCCACTGCCCTCTAGGATGCAACGACACTAGTAACCAAGTGTGAAGCGTGTCAGTTCCATTCAAAGAAGCTTCATCAGCCAGCCCAAGCCCTTCAAACAATCCCTCTCTCCTGGCCATTTTCGGTCTGGGGGCTCGACATACTGTGCCCTTTCCCCTGCGCTGTTGGGGGCTTTGAGTACTTGTATGTTGCAATCGACAAGTTCACAAAGTGGCCGGAGGTGGAAGCAGTGAGGAAGGTGACAGCGCAGTCAGCCGTCAAATTCTTGAAGGGGCTAGTTTGCCGTTTTGGTGTGCCAAACAGAGTCATCACCAACAACGGCACAAAGTTCGCAAGCTGCACCTTCATGCAATACACCCAAGACCTTGGCAACAAGGTCTGTTTCGCCTCCGTTGCGCACCCACGGAGCAATGGCCAGGCGGAGAGGGCAAATGCTGAAGTACTGCGAGGCCTGAGGACAAAGACTTTTGACAGGCTGCATAAGAGCGGAAGGCGCTGAATTGATGAGTTGTGGGGTAGAGGCAATTCTCCCCATGGAACTCACATACGGGTTACCTCGAGTGCTCGCTTATGACGAGCTTTAGCAAGAGCGATTGCGGCAAATTGACGCAATGCTCCTCGAGGAAGATCATCTTCGAGCGGCTGTGAGAGCAGCACGCTACCAACAAGCCTTGCGCCGCTACCATAGCCACAAGGTTCATGCCCGAAGCTTTGAGGAAGGTAACCTTGTTCTTTGGCGCGTTCAATCGGCCAAGAATTCCAACAAGTTGACTCCAAAGTGGGAAGGCCCTTATCGGGCAATACAAGTCACCAAGCCCGGCGCAGTCCGCTTGGAGACCGAAGAAGCCATTCCAGTGAGTAAGTCCTAGAACATCGAACATCTTCGCAAGTTTTACCCAGAAGGCGCGGTTGCCGGCCCCCCCGGCAGACCACCTTTTGTACAAGCCATGCCGGGCAAGGCATGAACCCTCTGTACAAAGCCACGTGCAGACCCTGAGCATAAATAAATGAAGCGCTGGCGCCCTAAGTTATAGCATGCATGCTATGTTGAGTCTCTCCCTCGATTAGGGTTGATAGTGCTTAGTGGCGACTAACCCCTAGCATAGAGGTCGAGTGTGCGTCTCTCTGTTCCTTTCTATCCTCTTCGGTTCGCAGGGTACATGGAAATTTCCACTGAGCTATTTGGAAGAAAGAGAACAAGCCGGCGCTCCGGTCCCAGCAAGCCAAGGTTGCTGGGGGTTGCAGACACCAGGGGTCCAACCACGGCAAGCCAAGGTTGCCGGGGGGCTGCAGATTTAGATAAGTCCTTTATCCCCTGTTGTGCATTTCCGTATGGAATTGGGACTTATGAAACCTCGTTTTATTCCTAGGCCACCATGATCCCCTTTTCCTATACCTAAGAACTATTCCCTGGGTCGGAACTTGGTTGTAGTCACGGTGACAAGGAAGTAAACGAAGGGCCTAACCCTACTTCACCCCTGCCTCCGCCAAAAGCGTGAGTATGGTCGAATGAAGTAAGGAGACGACAAGGCCTGTTGCCATGCGACAATGTTTATCTAAAAAATAACAAGGATTCATTCCTTGGCATGGGCTTCGCTCATGCACGAAGAACCCGGCAAGCACCCTTTTTTCATTAATACGTCCCATACAGGTACAGTTCATATGGAATGTAAACATGAGCAAGGGGATTACTAGGTTTAAATCTAACAAGTGCCCGTAGGCTTAAAAACGAAAAAGAGATAAGATTCCCGTAATCCCTTTCCTGTCCCTCTCCCTAGGAAACGAAACAAGATGGCAGGAGGGCAAAAGGAGTGCCTAGGAGACGTACAAGCAGCAGAAGGCACCAAGAGAACATCCCGGTGGCCGTCCGGAAGAGGGCTAGTGATGATGGTGCCGGGAGAAGAGCCGAAAGATGAGGCAGCGGGCCGGCAATACAAGACGAAGGCATCGGTGCCATCATACTCTGACTTGATGGCCCGCCACCCGCCTTCTTCGTCTTCTCCGGCCTTCCCACGCCAGCCGCCCAAGGAGGCGACCCCGAGAAGTTCAAGGAGCTGGCCCCGCCTCCGGCAAATCGCTCTACCGGGGGAAGGACCAGGTGCAGATGATGGTGCTGCCGATGTCGCCCGAGGATGGTGTGTCCGACACCTAGTCAGACCCGTCCTCGTCGTCTTCCCCACTGGTGTCCTCCTCGTCACTATTGCTCGAGGAGGAGCTTTTGTCGTCTGTCACGCTGTACGCGCAGCACCCTAACCTGATTCCTGAGCGCCCAAAGACCTTGACGGAGAGCACAGCTCTCTCCACTAATTTGAAGTGGAGAACGTGCCCCTTCATCAAGCAGTGGGTGTGTGCGAAGGTTTTCCAACCCTGACGGAGGAGCATCACGTGAGGGATGGGGAACCTTGTGTTAGCCCACATGTCGCCATTGCAACACCCCTTCATGTGAAGCCTCAACAACGGTGGATGGTCAATCTCCAGCACCCTCGCAAACGCCTCGGGAAGACGAAGGCGGCTGTGCGACGACTCGCGCAATTGTAGGATAAAGTCCAGCGCCATGTACCCGGCATGGCCGCTCGATGAAGCAGGAGAAGATGGTGGAGGAGATGGCGACGAAGACTGTGGCGACGTGGGTGCCCCCCCTTCTGCGCCCACCTCTGCCTCGACCGCCTCGCCGACCGCAGCCCCGTCCGGTGCCTCCTCCTCGAGCGTCGCTTTCACCTTAGGCGTCCGGCTCTTCCTTAAGCACCACGACTCTCTGGTGAGAGGAAGACCTAGTCGCCTCCACAAAGAGACAGCCACGACCGCGCCCTCTCGCCATGACAAGGGAAGGAAAGAGACCATACTGGGAGAAGATGGATGCGGGAAGACGCTGCCCTCTCCCCTTTTTTATAGGGAGACGGGGCCGAGCGAGCCTGAAGGCGACCGCCCCAAACAACCAATCCAGCCGCCGAGGGTGCAAGGAGACAGGATTGACTCGCTGTTCCAATCAGTGGCACCCGCCCCCCGGCATTTAAGACCGTACCCTCTATGTCCATTGCCTGCCCTCCCCGATGCATGGAGGACACGTGGCGGGCGAGCTAGGATTCAGATGGCAAGTGGAACGGCCGTTTCATGCCCCGTGATCATGGGGTGCGGGTGCCATAATGGCCACGACCTGAGTCCACTTAGTAAATGAGCTGCGCCCCTGCGGCTTCCTCTGTTTTTATGGGGAGGACGTGGACCGCCTGTTTACTATTAACCGCGGGGTGACGCAAGCATGCCGCGGTCACCCCACGCACGAACCCCACGTCACGCATTCGACGCGGGTCATGGGGAAGCGCAACTGGCAATGGAATTACTGTGGTAAAACTCTGCCACGCATGCCCCCGCACCATTCTGGGCCTAGCCCAACAACGCATCGTGCTTATGTGTGGCCCAGGCCCGGGGGCTCCCTCTTTGTACCCCTTTACTTGTGCACGGGCGGTCAGAGCCGCACCTGTGGCCATGCTTAGCGGGCAGAGGAAGGAAGTAAAAGAACATGACTACCGAAGCGGCGCTCGAACCAGGGGCGCAAAAGATAAAGCGACAAGATGGGCTTCCCCCGGCAAGACCCATGCCAGAGCGGCCTAAGCAGCCCCGACAAGAGCCTTGCGGGGCAACTTACCCAACGCCAACAAGGACACCACCCTTGAACCTGAGAGTTCCAACACCATCAAAAACACTGGAACCAAAGCTCGGGAAGGGGGACCTGCATAGTGGCATGCAGATCTTTGTGAAGACAAAGGGCCTGTGAGGCCTAGATAGGAACCAGAAGACGACGATCCTCAGCAAGATCCTTGCCGAGGAAATCCACGAAACCTCCGGTAAGATCCTTACCGGGGATGAACGTGATGTCGTGGCAAGACCCTTGCCGAGACCCTGGCAAGACCCTTGCTTAGGACGTCAGCGGGGCCGTGGTCAGGCCCACATTTGCCAAGACTCCACCGTCGTTCCCTTGCAGCTGCTAGCTCAGCCAGCTAGGCGAGCACCTGCGTGGCGACGTGTGACCTCTAGACCGACTCAGCAAGCACCTGCGTGGTGGCATGCAGATCTTCGTGAAGACCTTGCCACCACACTAGCTCAGCAGCCTGCCAGCTTACATGGCGCTGCACCCCTTGTTTGCCTGGATGCGTGTCGAAGCAAGACGAAGCGACGACGGATGGGACGGGCTTCGTTGTCGTTCCCGATAAAGCAAGAGGACACCTAAGTAGCGCATTTAATGCATTTTTTCATGTGATATCAGGCAATAAGCTCAGCCACTGTACACCTTTCCACCTCATGTGTGTGCTACGTCTTGAGCTTGCGTTGGTTTTCCTTGAAGAGGAAAGGGTGATGTAGCAATAGTAGCGTAAGTATTTCCCTTAGTTTTTGAGAACCAAGGTATCAATCCAGTAGGAGGCTGCTCAAAAGTCCCATGCACCTACACAAACAAACAAAGAACTCGCAACCAACGCAATAAAGGGGTTGTCAATCCCTTCACGGGCACTTGCAAAACTGAGATCTAATAGAGATAGTATGATAAGATGGATATATTTTTGGTATTTTATAATATAGATGCAAAAAGTAAAGATGCAGATAAAATTAGATTGGAAGCAAATATGATAAAAGATAGACCCGGGGGCCATAGGTTTTACTAGTGGCTTCTCTCAAGATAGCATACGTATTACGGTCGGTGAAGAAATTACTGTCGAGCAATTGATAGAAAAGCGAATAATTATGAGATTATCTAGGCATGATCATGTATATAGGCATAACGTCCGTGAAAAGTAGACCGACGCCTGCCTACATCTACTACTATTACTCCACACATCGACCGACTCCTGCCTGCATCTAGAGTATTAAGTTCATAAGAACAGAGTAACGCCTTAAGCAAGATGACATGATGTAGAGGGATAAACTCATGCAATATGATATAAACCCCATCTTTTTATCCTCGATGGCAATAATACAATATGTGCCTTGCAACCCTTTCTGTCACTAGGTAAGGACACCGCAAGATTGAACCCAAAGCTAAGCACTTCTCCCATGGCAAGAAAGATCAATCTAGTAGGCCAAACCAAACTGATAATTCGAAGAGACTTGCAAAGATAACTCAATCATACATAAAAGAATTCAGAGGAGATTCAAATATTTCTCATAGATAAACTTAATCATAAACCCACAATTCATCGGATCTCGACAAACACACCGCAAAAAGATTTTACATCAAATAGATCTCCATAAGAGAGGGGGAGAACATTGTATTGAGATCCAAAAAGAGAGAAGAAGCCATCTAGCTAATAACTATGGACCCGAAGGTCTGTGGTAAACTACTCACAACTCATTGGAGGGGCTATGGTGTTGATGTAGAAGCCCTCTGTGGTCGATTCCCCCTCCAGCAAAGTGCCAGCGAAGGCTCCAAGATGAGATCTCGCGGATATAGAAGGTTACGGTGGTGGAAATTGTGTTTCATTGGCTCCCGGGATGTTTTTGGGGTACGTAGGCTTATATAGGAGGAAGAAGTACGTCGGTGGCCGCCCGAGGGGCCCACAAGACAGGGGGCACGCCCTATAGGGGGGGCACCCTACCCTCTCGTGGCCGCCTCAGCTGCTTCTTGACTTGCACTCCAAGTCCTTTGGATCACGTTCGTTCCAAAAATCACGCTCCCGAAGGTTTCATTCCGTTTGGACTCCGTTCTATATTCCTTTTCTTCGAAATACTGAAATAGGCAAAAAACAGCAATACGGGCTGGGCCTCTGGTTAGTAGGTTAGGCCCAACAATGATATAAATGTGTAAAATAAAGCCCATAAACATCCAAAAGGGGTAATATAATAGCATGGAACAATAAAAATTTATAGATATGTTGGAGACGTATCAGTGTGCCACTGTGGCGACCCCTTTTTTCTATAAAAGGAGGCCCAAGATCAAGAACAAGTCACACACCGTAGCTAGTTCAAGAACTCAAGAACACTCAAATATACACCAAAGCAGGACTGGGTATTACGCATCCTCGCGGCCCGAACCTAGGTAAACAATCTTTGTGCTGACTCCTAGACCCGCTCTTTCCACAACTTCGCGCCCGCCGACCGTAGTAGGGATTCCAGTGATCCCATAGGTGTCGTTTTCCACCGACACCTCGGCCCTTGCTGCCAGCGACATTCTGACCCTTTTCCTTATCACACTCCTCATATTGTGCTCTCTGTCTCTTGACCAACTACTCTGCCTGATAGAACACTTCAAGATCGTGGCCTGCTGCTCGTTCCCCGCCGGGCCGGTGGCGGCGTTGGTGGCAGGCGACGAAGAACGACGAGGAGGCCCACCGACGGGAGTCGTCTGGGCAACGCGGGCGGCAAGAGCAGCCTGACACTTGGTACCATGGATGCGGCGAAACGATGGAACGCAGAACAGTGGAAAGAAGATTCCGGCGTACCCCTACCTGGCGCGCCCAATGTCGGATATCGGATTCTGGCAAAACCCTTAAGGTTCGAACTCTAGGGTGCGCACGAAGATCTTCTCCCTACCGATCCACGCCCCAAAACCTTGTCGTGAATCTAAGCTAGCATAATGAACAAAACAAGGGACAAGAGGTTTATACTGGTTTGGGCCACCGTTGTGGTGTAATACCCTAATCCAATGTGTGGTGTGGTGGATTGCCTCTGGGGATGATGATGAACAGTACAGAGGAAGAACAGCCTCACGAGGGGTGTTCTTCAGCTGGTGCGGTGTTCTACTAGGGCAAGGATTCGATCCGATTCGTCCCCTTCTACTGTGGAGTCTATCTCTATTTATAGAGGCCCTGGTCCTCTTCCCAAATATTGAGCGGGAAGGGAGCCAACAACGGTCATTTTGAAGGGGGGAAGCTAGTACAAGCTGTCCTGACTAAAGGTGGTCTTCGACTACCAAAGGCACTGGTGATGACGCCGTCTTGGGGTCCACGGTGATCTCCGTGCTGCCACTCTGCTGGTCTTGGTCTTGTTGCACCGATATGGAAACCTTTGCCTGATGCCTCAGTACTCCGCGCCTGTGCTTGCCCCCTTTGCACCAAAGAGGAAACGAGGACACTGCACAGGCTAGCGCCTGCCTGGCGCCTGCCTGGTCTTGATCTTCATGGCTTGCATCACGAGCACCTCGCGAGGTACTCGCCTTGATCTCTCCGCCTCCTCGCGAGCCTACCTAATGAGGCCACCCCTGAGGAAGACTTGTGTCGTCTGCCCCGCGAGGCTTGGCCCCTCGCGAGGGTCTTGAACCTGGGTTGATGAAGACGGGCCGTACTGGGCCACTGCTCGAGCCACGCCGCAGGCCGCACGCAGGCAAGTCTGGGGACCCCCATTCCCAGAACGTCGACATGTATAATAAAAACTATCACAGGAAGTGAATTGGATGCTACAATCAATTTGATGCTTGATAATTGTTTTGAGATATGGAGGTGGTGATATTAAAGTCATGCTAGTTGGGTAATTATGAAATTGAGAAATACTTGTGTTGAAGTTGGCAAGTCCCGTAGCATGCACGCATGATAAAAGTTATGTAACAAATTTGTAGCATGGGGTGCTCTTTTGATCGCCTTCCTTATGAGTGGAGGTCGGATCGCGCGATGGTTAACTCTTACCAACCCTTCCCCTAGGAGCATGCGTAGTAGTACTTTGCTTTGAGGGCTAATAAACTTTTGCAATAAGTATATGAGTTCTTTATGACTAATGTGAGTCCATGGATTATACACACTCTTACCGTTCCATCATTGCTAGCCTCTTCGTTACCGTGCATTGCCCTTTCTCACCTTGAGAGTTGGTGCAAACTTCACCGGTGCATCCAAACCCCGTGATATGATACGCTCTATCACACATAAACCTCGTTATATCTTCCGCAAAACAGCCACCATACCTACCTATTATGGCATTTCCATAGCCATTCCGAGATATATTCCCATGCAACTTTCCACCATTCCGTTCACCATGACACATTTCATCATTGTCATATTGCTTTTGCATGATCATGTAATGGACATCGTATTTGTGGCAAAGCCACCTTCATAATTTTTCATACATGTCACTCTTGATCCATTGCATATCCCGGTACACCGCCAGAGGCATTCATATAGAGTAATATTTTGTTCTAGTATCGAGTTGTAATCCATGAGTTGTAAACAAATAGAAGTGTGATGATCATCATTATTAGAGCATTGTCCCTTAAAAAAGAGAATGGCCAAATAAAAAAGAGAAGAAAGGCCAAAAAAAGGGAAGGGCCAAAAAAAGGGGGGACAATGCTACTATCTTTTTCCACACTTGTGCTTCAAAGTAGCACCATGTTCTTCATATAGAGAGTCTCTTATGTTGTCACTTTCATATACTAGTGGGAATTTTTCATTATAGAACTTGGCTTGTATATTCCAATGATGGGCTTCCTCAAAATGCCCTAGTTTTCTTGAGCAAGCAAGTTGGATGCACACCCACTTAGTTTCTTTTGTTGAGCTTTCATACATTTATAGCTCTAGTGCATCCGTTGCATGGAAATCCCTACTCCTCATGTTGACATCAATTGATGGGCATCTCCATAGCCCGTTGATTAGCCTCGTCAATGTGAGACTTTCTCCTTTTTTTATCTTCTCCACACAACCTCCATTATGATATTCTATTCCACCCATAGTGCAATATCCATGGCTCGCGCTCATGTATTGCGTGAGAGTGAAAAAAGCTGAAGCGCGTTAAAAAGTATGAACCAATTGCTTGGCTGAAACCGGGGTTGTGCATGATGGGATTATTTTGTGTGACAAAAATGAAGCATAGCCTAACTATATGATTCTGTAGGGATAGACTTTCTTTAGCCATGTTATTTTGAGAAGACAAGATTGCTTTATTAGTATGCTTGAAGTATTACTTTTATGTCAATATGAACTTTTATCATGAATAATTTGGATCTGAACATTCATTCCACATTAAAGAAAACTACATTGAGAAATATGCGAGGTAGCATTCCACATCAAAAATTCTGTTTTTATCATTTACCTACTCGAGGACAAGCAGGAATTAAGCTTGGGGATGTTTGATACGTCTCCAACGTATCTATAATTTTTTATTGTTCCATGCTATTATATTACCTGTTTTGGATGTTTATGGGCTTTAGTTTACACCTTTATATCATTTTTGGGACTAACCTACTAACCGGAGGCCCAGCCCGAATTGCTGTGTTTTTGCCTATTTCAGTGTTTCGAAGAAAAGGAATATCAGACAGACTCCAAACGGAATGAAACCTTTGGGAGCGATCTTTTTGGAACAAACGCAATCCAGGAGACTTGGAGTGGACGTCAAGAAGCAGCTGAGGAGGCCACGAGGGTGCTAGGCGCGCCCTAGGGGGGTGGGCGCGCCCCCCACCATCGTGGGCCCCTCGTAGCTCCCCTGACCGACCTCCTTTGCCTATATATACCTCCATACCCTGAAAACACCGAGGAGCACCACGAAAACCTATTTCCAGCGCGGCAACCTTCTATACCCATGAGATCCCATCTTGGAGCCTTTTCCGGTGCTCCGCCAAAGGGGGAATCGATCACGGAGGGCTTCTACATCATCACCAAGGCCTCCCCGATGAGTTGCGAGTAGTTTACCAGAGACCTTCGAGTCCATAGTTATTAGCTAGATGGCTTCTTCTCTCTCTTCGAATCTCAATACAAAGTTCTCCTCAATCTTCTTGAAGATCTATTGGATGTAACTCTTTTTGCGGTGTGTTTGCCGAGATCCGATGAATTGTGGGTTTATTATCAAGTTTATCTATGAGAAATATTTTAATCTCCTCTGAATTCTTTTATGTATGATTGGTTTGGCCTACTAGCTTGATCTTTCTTGCAATGGGAAAATTGCTTAGTGTTGGGTTCAATCTTGCAGTGTCCATTCCCAGTGACAGCAGGGGTAGCAAGGCACGTATTGTATTGTTGCCACCAAGGATAAAAAGATGGGGTTTATATCATATTGCTTGAGTTTTGTCGGATTTCGGGTTCCGGCAGACCCTTGAGGTTCGAACACTGGGGTTCACGCGGAGATCACACCCCGAACCTACCCATGTCTCACCGCCTCGTCAGGATCTAAAACTACACAAAGAACAACACAAGGGACATGAGATTTATACTGGTTCAGGCCACCATTATGGTGTAATACCATACTCCAGTTTGTGGTGTGGTGGATTGCCTCTGGGCCTGATGAGGAACAGTACAAGGGAAGAATAGCCTCGCGAGGGTCTGTTCTTGGTTGGTGCGATGAACTGCTAGGGGGAGTTTAATCGCCTCTCTCTCTCTCTCTGTGTCTTGGATGCAGATCTGATCAGATTCAAATGCAGATCCCCTACCCTATGGGTGGCTAGTCCTATTTATAGGCGAAGGCCCCGGGCATGTTCCCAAATATTGAGCGGGAAGGGCGCCAACAATTGGCCATTTTGAAGGGGAACATCTAGTACACTTATCCTGACTAAAGTTGGTCCTCGCCTGCCAAAAGGCCCTGATGATGACGCTGGCTTGGGCTCCACGATGACCTCCGTTCTGCCGTCTTGCTGGTCTTGATCTCGTTGCAACGAAATGGTTGCCTTTCTTGATACCCTTGCCTGCACTTGCACCCTTTGCACCAAAGGGGAAACAAGGACTCTGCGCAGGCCGGCGCCCGCCTGGCCTTGGTCGTCATGGCTTGCATCATGGGCACCTCGTGAGGTACCCTGCCTTGATCTCTCTGCCTCCTCGAGAGCCAGCCTGACGAGGCCGTGCCTGAGGAAGCCTCCTGTCGTCTGCCCCGCGAGGCTTGGCCCCTCGCGAGGGTCTTGAGCATGTGCTGATGAAGGTGGGCTGTACTGGGCCACTCCTTGAGCCACGCCGCAGGCCGCAGGCAGGCAAGTCTGGGTACCCCCGTTCCCAGAACGACAACAGTAGCCCCCGGGCCCAAGGCACGCTCGGACTTGGCTTAGCAGAGAAGCGAAGACGCAAGTGCGAAGCGCCGCGGGCCCTAGTAGCCTGCGGCCTTCGGCGCCGCGTGGCGGTTGATTGGACGTGGGCGTCCTGGCTCCCCCACAACGCCTCGGTAGCTGCACGATTTGACAAGTTCCTGCATGCAAAACGGGTTATGATTACCTGTGATCATGGAGGCCGACGGTTGGCCTCCCTTGGTTATATGTACGGAACGGCGCGAGCCCTTCCAATCCATCTCTTCCCGCTACTCCTTGTCTTCCTCCTCATCCTTGCTCCTCCCTTCGCCAATAGCACCAATCCATCGGTTCTCTGCCGAAGAGAAGGGGAAGCCCCCCCGAGAGAGTCCTGTCCCGCTTCCTCCGAAGAAACGGCTCGTCTCTTGCCACAGGGAAGGAGGTGCTTGGCAGGAGGTGTCAAGGCCATGGTTCAAGCGGCCGCCGCTGGGATTCCCAGTGCCCTTGTACGCCCGGATTGAGGGCCCCGAATATGCTGGCACCGAGCAGCATCGCCAGAGGCGCCGTCACCGCCGGCGGATCACGGCGGTGCGCGTCGTTCCTCCTGGAGTACACGCCATGGGCTCTTCTCACGAGCTCGTGCTTCACGCCGCCATGCCTCCTCGGTCTTGGATTCGCCTCCCTCCTTCCTTCGCCTTCGAGATCCCGCCGAGCGGGCCTATCGAGCTTTGGCTGCAGCATGCTGGCTGCAGTGCCCCTGCGACCAAAGCGGAGGTCGAGGCCGTCGCTCCGGGCAGGGTCTACCTGACCCATGGCTAGGGCGAGAATGCCCGGGTCTGCAGGACAGGTGGCGCCCTCGCAATCCACCTCGAGTACGATGGCGCCTCCCTGATGTTCTTCAAGGTCTTCGACACGGAGGGATGCTGGCTGGAGTGCTGCCCTGAGAAAGGCGGGCGGGGTCCTGCTGCGGCGAGGACTAGGCTCGTCAACCGCTTCCCTAGCAGCTCCTCAGGCAACGGAGGTGTCGAAGGATCTAGCGACTCCGCTGAGCTCCTCGCGACCCCGGAGACGAGCGACGACAGCTACGAGCCCCCGAGCTTGCGTCGCTCCCGGAGCAGGGCGGGCTCGTCGGGCCGCCGTCGCCACTGATCTGTATGGGGTTGCCGTCAGTGGCTGACGGCCCATTGTTGATGATGGTGTCTCTTGCGGAGGCGCGCGTAGTTAGCACTCTTTAGGATCTACTCCTTTTGTTCCCTGCGAGGAATCAAAGAACACACCCCGCGGGGGTTTGTAAGGTGCTTGTAGTTCCATTTGTTAATATGATCCTTATCAAGAAGCGGTGAGGGGTGCTCGTCTCGTCTTAGCTTAGTTCCTCCTTTCGAACCTCGCGAGGACTTGACACTCTGCGCTGACAGGTCCCAGTCCCAAGGCAGGCTTCAGCCGTCGCTGGTATGCCAGGTCGCGATGCCGTGGTGAAGGCCAGGAGGTGAGCGGCCCAGGGTCCAGTAAGAGCCCTTGAGTCACGATGCTCAGGAGGTCCCCTTTAGCGCTCAAGCAGCCATCGCTCGGTGAGAAAGGAGTGCGACGTCGCCAAAAACGGAACTGCATTAGGTGCGAGGTCCCCTTTTGAATTTCTTGAGATTTGCGTTTTTCCTTCCTACTTGCTTGTGTTCTACGTCAGCAGAGCCCGTCCCCGCACATACCTCAGCCGCCGTTAGCCCCGACCGAAAACCAGGACGGGACCAAGGAGTGAGGGGCTACGTGACAAGTTAGGCTCCTGAGTCGCGATGCTCAGGAGTCCCCCTTGACGCACGAACAACAAGTAGGGAGGTGAGATGCATGGGTGAATTTACCGTTCTACGTCGGCAGAGCCCGGCCCCGCACATACCTCAACCACCGTTAGCCTTTCGGAACTAAGGGGTGAGGGGCTACGTGACCAGTTAGGCTCCTGAGTCGCGATGCTCAGGAGTTCCCCTTGACGTTCAAACGGCCTTCGTACCTTGGCTTCGCTCGGGGAGAGGCGTGCAACGAACCAGGCTCGAGGGGCCTGGCTGGGTGGCGTGGGCCTGGGCGTTACCCGGGCGCAGCCCCCGTGCCCGGCCCCCTTGTGCGGCACTCCCGAGGGGAGGCGTTACAATGAGGCCAGACATTGAGCTCTGGGCTCCCTGAGGTTGATGCAGCCAGGGGCCACCCTCAGTTGTTTATCACCAGCGCGGAGCATAGCGCTTCCATATGTGTACGGGCATAGCCGCTCCTCGGTAGTGTCATCAGCTAGCGCGGAGCATGGTGCTTCCACTGGTGCGTGGGAGGGGGCTCCCCTCCAGGAGGAGCTCCCAGGGTGTGTACAGCCCCGGCCTGACACGTGGCTGGCACAGTAGGGCCTGGCGAGGTGTATCTGGGCACCCATGAGCCAGCGCGGGACTCACGGGGCCCTACCTCAAGGTGGGTTGCGCCTGGCTCTGGGCCTTTACTTGTGATGTGTTCCTGCATATTTGGTTAGATGTCGGTGTTCTACGTCCTCGTGTCCCGGCCCTCGAGCGGGGCTCAACCGTCGCTGGTATGCCAGGTCGCGATGCCGTGGACAAGGCCAGAGGGTGAGGGATGGAGAGACAATAAGAGCCCATGAGTCGCGATGCTCACGTACCCCCCTTTAACGTGCAAGTAGCCGACATAAAGAATGAAGGGTGCCATAGGAAAGCATCAAACAACGATCATGATGGGTCAAACACATGACCTGAATAAACGCGAGAGGGATACATGCCACCGGGTCTGGCCCGGGTAGCTTGGGGATAATGCAGCCCGAGGGGCGCCCCCGATAAAGTAAGCTGAAAACATGAACTAAAGGGGATAAATGCCTCAGGGACGGACCCACACGGCCTGGGAATGATGCAGCCCTGGGGGGAGCTCCCAGCTGAAAATGAAACTCGAAGGATGTCACCTGATGATGCTGAAGATGGAGGGATGCTGAAGTAGCGGACGGCATGCGCTGCGGGAGACGATCTTCACGAGCCCCCAGGCCCTGGGGCCTCGGGAGGCTCCAGAGGCACTGGCGGCTCCTTGCGGACCATCTCCATCTCCGCCAGGACTGCGGAATGCCTAACCGCCTGAACCTCCAAGATGCCCCTCATGAGGCGCTGACGCACAACAGCCGCATTTGGCAGGCCGTAAGGCATGCGAACATAGCTGTGGGGTGGGCCTTCACAGCATCCCATGTGTGAGGGCCAGAGGCGCTCCTAAGTGGCCGCTTGGTTGAGTCCTGGTATATCGATGCAGACGCGCAGCCCACCATCCTCGCCTGGATGGGGAGCTACGGCGGGCAAGCGGCGGCTGCCACTCATGACTCTTGACTCCTGCAGCTCCTGAATGATCTCGCTGATGAATTCCTGAGGGTTTGGCCCTCCTTACCTTGCTTCCTCCTTAGGAAAACGTGCGTTGAAGCACGCCTCCAAGTGGTGCCCGAGCGCCTCCCTCGTAATCCTAACAAAGTCGATGGCCCTCCAGAAGAGAGCCCCCGAGCCCCACTCGAGGAGGGCGCCGGGCGCGCCTTCCTATGCGACAGAAGGTGGTGCCCCCTGAACAGGCGTGGACCCTGAGGGGCCTGCCTCCCGAGGGGTCGGGCCAGGCGATGTCTTCTTCTTCTTAGGAGCAGCCTCGGGAGGCCTCCCGTTCTTGTGATCTGGGTCTTCAATTGATGTGGCTTGGAAGGCACGTTCCAGGGAACACACAGCGTCTCTCTCTTCACAAGGCACCGTGATGATTCCACCACTTCCTGGCATCTTGAGTACGTTGTAGCCATGATGGGTCACGGCCATGAACTTGGCCAGGGCTGGGTACCCGAGGATGGCATTGTACGGCAGGCGGATGTGAGCGACGTCGAAGTCAATGAGCTCGGTGCGGTAGTTGTTGCACTTCCTGAAGGTAATAGGAAGGCGGACCTGCCCTATTGGAACCGTGGAACCATCAGTGACTCCTGAGAAAGGCTTGGTTGGCTGCAGCTGATTGTATGGCACTTGGAGATTGTTGAACGTCTCGACGGATAGGACATTGATCCCTGCTCCACCATCGATGAGGGTCTTGGTGACTTACACATTCCTGATGATTAGGGAACAAAGCATCGGGAGGACTCCTACTGTGGCCGCGCACCTGAGCTGATCCACTGAGCTGAACGTGATAGCGCATGATGACCACCTGAGAGGGCGTCTGGCCTCAAGCTTGGGGAGGACTACATTCACTTCGTGAGCAAACTGCTTGAAGATGCGCTGAGAGGCCGGGGCTTGTGCGCCGCCCAAGATGCAAGCGATTGCACGTGGCTCCTGGAAGCCTCCAGCCCCCTCGTCCTGGTGATGGTGTTCGTTCCTCCTTGGCTGTGGTGGCAGAGGAGGGAGGCCCGCATTGCCTTGTGGGCGATCCTCGCGAGGCTGATCCCTCCAACCCCACTCGTGAGGTGGGTGCCTCCAACCTCCCTCATGGGGCTGGTCGTACCAGCGGTCCTCGCGAGGTTGGTCACACCACCCTTGGCGAGGGCCACGGTCTTCCCATCGTCCTCCACCTCTTCCTCCTCCTCGGCCATAGCCCTGTCGCTATGCTCGGGGCGTCGGCCGGCACGCACGTCCCGCACGGCCCTGAGCTCTTGGCATTCGTTGGTGTTGTGGGTGTGGAGGTCGTGGTACACACAGTACCGGCTGCCCTTGGATGACTCAGGCTGATCCCTGCCTCGCTTGGTGTCTGGCTCCGCTGCAAGCACGGCAGCCCCCTTGCGCTTTACGTCCTTGGTCTTGGGATTCTTCTCTTCTGGGTCAGCAGTTGGCAGCTCGAGGAGGGACAGGCGCCCTTCCTTAGCCCTAGCGCACTTGGTCGCCAGATGGAACAGCTCCAGGGAGGTGCACAGGTCTTCATGGATCGTGATCTCCTCCTTCATCTTGACGTCATGCACGCCGTCGGAGAAGGCTGAGATGATGGCCTCCTCAGACACCTTGGGGATCTTAAGGCGAGCGCTCTTGAAGCGCTGGATGAACTTCTGCAGGGTCTCTCTCGGCTGCTGCTTGATGCGGCGCAAGTCGCTCATGGCCGGCAGCCGGTCGCGGGTGCCTTGGAAGTTGGCGATGAATTGGGTGCGCATCTCGTCCCAGGAGGATATCGTGCCAGGAGCCAGGTTCAGGAGCCAGGTGCAGGCTCCGTCCTTGAGCGCCATGGGAAACCAGTTTGCCATGACCTTCTCGTCCCTGTTGGCGGCTTCGATGCCCAGTTCGTAGAGCTGGAGGAACTCAGCAGGGTCAGCCGTGCCATCATAGCACGGGGGCAGGTCTGGCTTGAACTTGCCCGGCCAGGCCACGCTACGCAGCTCGGCGGAGAAGGCACGACAGCCTACAGTGGCCGCGGGAGCCCTTTGGTGACAGAGAGCTTGATCTTGCGGGTCTCTGTGCGCTGCGACCAGGTGCAGCGCGGGATCTTGGTGCGCTGGAGCAGGTGCGCGTTCATGCCGGGCCGGCGCGGGGAGCACACGGGCGGCTTCTTGGGGACGTGGGATCTCTTGGCAGCTCTTCTCTTGTTGTGTTGGCGCCGGACGGAGTGGGTTCCGCCCAGGGGCCATGCGCCTGGGGGCAAGGCGCCTTCTTGAGGGGGAGGCGGCTGAGTCGCCCCCGGAGCTTCGTCGCCCGCGCAGGGCGGGGCGTGGTGCAACGAGAGGGACGGTGCAGGGGAGCCCCCAGCGGCGCTGACGAGCTCGGTGATGCGGGCGAGCCACTCATCGTAGAGGTCGTCGACGGGATGGTAGTGCAGGAGCTCCCGCGCCAGGAGCAGCGCGGCGTGCGTGTCCACAGGAGCGCGACGGGCGTGGGATGAGGAGCCAGCCGGAGTCAGCGATGGGGTGGCGGTGCGGCCTTCTCGCCGCACTGATGGATGCAGGGACGACGCCTGCTGCTCATTCCCCGCCGGGCCGGTGGCACCGTTGACAGCAGGCGACGGGGAACGACGGGGGCGCCCGCCGACGGGGGCCGTCTGTGCGACGCGAGTGGCGAGAGCGGCTCGGCGCTCAGCGCGGGCATGACATGCGTCTGACATGGATGGGATGGGGAGTGAAAACACGAGGCGACGGAAGGCAAATTCTGGCACACCCCTACCTGACGCACCAAATGTCGGATTTCGGGTTCCGGCAGACCCTTGAGGTTCGAACACTGGGGTGCACACGGAGATCACACCCCAGCCTACCCATGTCTCACCGCCTCGTCAGGATCGAAAACTACACAAAGAACAACACAAGGGACACGAGATTTATACTGGTTCAGGCCACCATTGTGGTGTAATACCCTACTCCAGTTTGTGGTGTGGTGGATTGCCTCTGGGGCTGATGAGGAACAGTACAAGGGAAGAATAGCCTCGCGAGGGTCTGTTCTTGGTTGGTGCAATGAACTGCTAGGGGGAATTCAGTCGCCTCTCTCCCTATGTCTTGGATGCGGATCCGATCAGATCCAGATGCAGATCCCCTACCCTGTGGGTGGCTAGTCCTATTTATAGGCGAAGGCCCCGGGCCTCTTCCCAAATATTGAGCAGGAAGGGCGCCAACAATTGGCCATTTTGAAGGGGAACATCTAGTACACTTATCCTGACTAAAGTTGGTCCTCGCCTGCCAAAAGGCCCTGACGATGACGCTAGCTTGGGCTCCCCGATGACCTCCGTTCTGCCGTCCTGCTGGTCTTGGTCTCATTGCAACGAAATGGTTGCCTTTGCTTGATACCCTTGCCTACGCTTGCCCCCTTTGCACGAAAGGGGAAACAAGGACTCTGCGTAGGCCGGCCCCCGCCTGGCGCCCGCCTGGCCTTGGTCGTCATGGCTTGCCTCATGGGCACCTCGTGAGGTACCCTGCCTTGATCTCTCCGCCTCCTCGCGAGCCAGCCGGACGAGGCCGTGCCTGAGGAAGCCTCCTGTCATCCGCCCCGCGAGGCTTGGCCCCTCGCGAGGGTCTTGAGCATGTGCTGATGAAGGTGGGACGTACTAGGCCACTCCTTGAGCCACGCCGCAGGCCGCAGGTAGGCAAGTCTGGGTACCGACGTTCCCAGAACACCGACAAGTTTATCCCTCTACATCATGTCATCTTGCCTAATGCGTTACTCTGTTCTTATGAACTTAATACTCTAGATGCATGTTGGATAGCGGTCGATGTGTGGAGTAATAATAGTAGATGCATAATCGTTTCGGTCTACTTGTCGCGGACATGATGCCTATATACATGATCATGCCTAGATAATCTCATAACTATGCACTTCTCTATCAATTGCTTGATAGTAATTTGTTCACCCATCGTAATACTTATGCTATCTTGAGAGAAGCCACTAGTGAAACCTATGGCCCCCGGGTCTATCTTTTATCATATAAGTTTCCGATCTACTTTATTTTGCAATCTTTACTTTCCAATCTATATCATAAAAATACCAAAAATATTTATCTTATCTTATTATCTCTATCAGATCTTACTTTCGCAAGTGGTCGTGAAGGGATTGACAACCCCTTTATCGCGTTGGTTGCGAGGTTCTTGTTTGTTTGTGTAGGTATGAGGGACTTGTGAGGAGCCTCCTACTGGATTGATACCTTGGTTCTCAAAAACTCAGGGAAATACTTTCGCTACTTTGCTGCATCACCCTTTCCTCTTCAAGGGAAAACCAACGCAGTGCTCAAGAGGTAGCACTCGTCGTGAGCCTTCGGCTTCGGCAAAACCGAGCAGACTTTGGATGGTGGCACGTCGTTCATCCATCTGCTCGGCCGCTGGTGGAAACCTCAGCAACAACTGAGCCCATGCCATGCCCTCTGAGGCTGTCCTTGGCATTGATGATGATGAAGTCTATCGTGCTATCGCTTGGCTCCTGACGGAGCCAGCGGCAGTAGCACTGTCCCCCTACTATTGCGGTGCAGCCACCTGGATGGCAGTTTGGCAAGGTGGAGGCGCTCGAGGGCCATCAGATCCGTTGGGCGCATCAGCTTTGTTGACCCACCCTGGGGAAAGCACAGGGCAGCGGTCACGCCTGCGGCATGGGCGACCGGAGGGCGGCGGTTTTCCCCAGACCGAGCGCCATCGCTATGGCTATGCCCGACAGCGATCGGTGTGCGGCCGTTGAGGTGCTGCTGGTGCTGCTCTCCTCCGGCGTCTCCTGCTCTTGCATCGGCCGTGGGGGAAATGGTGGTGGTGCCGCCTGCTCCTACCACATCCTCAACAACGTTCACATCCTCGCGCGTCTCTGTGCCCCCACAGTGTTGGAGGCCATAGGCAGCGGAGCCTTCGAGGTGGATGGATGAGCCGAAGAAGCTGGTTTCTTCTTGGGCGCCATGGTCGACGGCGTCGTCGAAGATGCAGATGGCGATGAAGGTGACGCGCTGCTTACGTCTTTAGGTTTGCACAAGCGATCCCCCTACCTGGCGTGCCAAAGATGTCGTGGGAAACCACGACCACCTATGGGACCAGGACGGCCCCTTGCTGGTTTGGCAGGGGGGAGTCGCGTTGCACAAAGAGCAGACCAACATGGGGCAGTGTGACAGAGATCACATAGGCAGTTTTACCGAGGTTCGGGCCGCTGCGAGGCATAAAACCCTACTCCTACTTTGGTGGATTGAAGGTGGAAATGTGGTGGTGGTGTGCAATACACTTGCCCGACAAGGGTTGCCTCAGGGCGGCAGCGACTATGCACGTACGGGGGTGCGGGTGATCTAACTTTCCAACCTCTCGAACTGTTTCCATGGGCCTCCTTTTATAGGCTAAGGGGTCACCACAGTGGCAAATTAGTCATTAGACACTGATAACATAGCAAATAGTGTTATCATACCTAACTCTGCAGGATGACAGTGCGCATTTAATGCACCGCTTAGTGTCACATCGTTGGTTGCCCGGCAAGGCTTGCCGAGCTATCTCGCCAGCTCCACTACTGCTCGCCTGACACGTCATAGGACGGGTGTCGTCTGTGGGTTCTCTTGGCAGAAAGTGGCTGCCATGTGGCGAATGTCTGCCACTTAATCACTCTGTGGCTTGACACCGCGCTGATCGTTCACATGAGTCGTGGTGGAGTGGTCAGGGAGGCGACCTGGTCTCCACAGGTCCTGGCAGGCCTTGCCGGGATGCCTTGGTTAGCTTCTTCTAGGGTTGGCCTCGCCCCTTGCCGGGCTCGCCTGCCCGGCAACCGAGGCCTCTATCTTGATGACATCTTGTTCTTCTAGCATGTTCTTGGTCCCTCTGATCTGCTTGTTAATGCTTCGAATCTCTTGGTCTCTTGTACTCCATCTTGGACTGGTGTTTCAATCTTGATCTTGTGCCTGTGCACAGTTAGGGCAATAGACCTAGGGTCTGTTGCACCGACAGAAGCCACAAGGCCTGCCCCGAACACGCTGCCGAGTGTTGTCGGGGTAGGACCTAATAAGTGCACAGGCAAAGTTGCTGGAGAGGCGAGCCTCTTTGAGATCTTCCTTGCTTCTTCATTAGTCTTGATTTCAGGCCAGTTTCCGGTTTCCTAGTGTGTTGTTCAAAGTCAATGGTGGTGGGTCCGCTCCAGTAATGGCCCGTGAATGACTTTAATGCACGGGATAGAAACTGCCAATTCACTCTTGCCACCACGCCCTTATCCTTAGCCACGTATGCTGCATGCATCACGCGGGGTCGGTAACGGAGGCGCATGGTGCGGGAGAGCATAATGGCGAGGGCCTAGCTTCCTGGAATTGGTGGAGGAGGGTAGTAGTTACCCGTTGCGCCCTGAGTCCCTCGCTCGCATATAAAAGGAAGAGCGGGAGAGGAGTGGAGGCATTCATCCGCACTTCTCTTATCCTCTACCTTACTCCGTCTTGGATATGTTGGAAGGGAGAGCCTGGGGCTGGCCCCCAGGCTTTAGCTCAGAATTCTTTGTGGTCGTGAAGATGCTCGGGTGGCGCGGTGGCAACACTGGAGGTGGAGACTCCAGCGCTCTCGCTGTCGTGCCGCTCGTAGCCTTGATTTTGGTGGGAGGGGATGCAAACGACACCATGCCGAGGCTCATGGCGAGTGCAGGGCATGGTAGTCGATCGCACCTCATTCTTCGTCCCTGCATGATAAAAAGGGAGAGCCTTGGGGGAGGTCTGCCGCGGGCCAGGGCAGATTTGGCTCCTCCAGGAATTTTCCTATGTTTGCGGAGGAGGGCTTCCCGTCTTCGTACATATCTTCGGGATGTGTAGTGATTTTCGATGTTAGGGCTGTTTGGGACGACCATGCTCTCTATGCGGTAAGTCAAAGAGCATGGCATTCGGTGTGGCTGACGCTCTGGGGTCTTCGGGTGGTAGCGATGTGGACATCGGCGGCAACCCACGACGGCTCAAGTACGGGGGTGGCCATTCCGACGAGTCAGGTTTGACTATGACTCCGTGCCCTTCCACCCGTTCCTCCGGCAGCATCACCATCCGCGCCCGTTCTCCAGTTCCTTCCTCTGTGCCAGAGAGCGGCGCCGTCCAAATCCTAGGGAGGCGCAGACTCTAGTTGTGCCCGCCTTCTGCCTCTTCGATCTCGTCCTGTAGGAGATGGATAGGGGCAGAGGCATCACGGGGCACTTATCTTTTTTCAATCTTAAATCTGTAGGCATTTGCCAAATTTTAATTCAAGTAATGTAATCTCTCATGTCCATGCTTGTGTTATATAATGCTTGTACTTATATCAGCATGTTAATGAAAAAGATAAACCTTGCCGGGAACCCGTGCATGTGTATGTCCATGCAGAGGTGAGATGCCTCTTTAGTGTAAATAAATGAGTTTTCCCCAGCAGGTTACCTTGCCGGTACCCTTTTTGTCTACCGGAGAGTCATATATGCCGGGTTACAAACAAAGGGGACCAGCCCCCCGCCAACCTCCTTTTACCGAAGGCAACTGCGACCATCTTGATCCAAGAAGCGTTCGAGTAAGGAATGGGAGCACCCAAGTCTAAGAAGAGGCAGCGAGGTTTTCTAATGCTCTAAGTTATAGCTTACAGAACACGAATGGACAAGAGGTAGAACTTATCGATTTGGCTTGCCGGGGTCATGGTGCTGGGCAATCTTATCACGCCCTTGTCGAAGCCAAGTCCACGGTAAGAACCTGCATGCAGATGAGAATGAATGCATGATACGATCCTATCTATATGCATATGCAGATGCTCATGGAAATGCTTATGTAGTGATCTCCAATGCTCATGCATGCATGCAATCTAGGTTGGGGCCCCCCCTACAGCGCTTCTTTATTTTCTCTCGCACTGGGTCATCGCCCCGGCTTTGTACAAGGGGTTACATGCAGCTGAGGCAAGGCCTGTACAAATGGGGGCTGCCGGGCAGGGCCAGGCAGCCTCGCGACTTACGGGTAGAACTTGCGGAGATGCTCAATATTCCATGAGTTTTGCAACAGAGTGCCATCTCCGGTCTCTAGATGGACTGCGCTGGGTCTGGTGACTCGTACTACCCGGTAAGGGCCTTCCCACTTCAGTGACAACTTGTGTGTACCCTTGGCGGGCTGAACGTTCCTAAGGACAAGGTCACCTTCCTCAAAACACCGGGCATGAACCCTGCGGCTATGATACCGACATAGGGCTTGCTGATAGCATGCACTACGCGTAGGAGCCCGGAGACGGTTCTCCTCGATTGGCACAACATCGTCACGCCGGTGCTGATCTTGCACAATTTCATCGTAAGCAAGTACTCGAGGCGACCTGTAAATGAGTTCTGTGGGGATAACTACATCTTCCCCATAGACCAGGGAGAAGGGAGTCTGCCCAGTGGCTCGGTTTGGTGTCGTTCTGAGGGACCAGAAAATCACCGGCAGCTCCTCGATCCACTGCCTGCCGTGCTTCTGCAGCGTATCAAAGGTTCTTGTCTTGAGTCCACATAGCACTTCAGCGTTCGCCCTCTTAGTGTGTCCATTGCTCCGGGGGTCTGCCACAGAGGCAAATGAGATTTTGCATCTGAGGGTATGAACATATTGCATGAAGGCATGGCTCATGAACTGGGTGCCATTGATCCTTGTCGGAACTCCAAAACGACACACCAGATCTTTCAAGAACTCGATAGCTGACTAAGCAGTCACCTTTCAGTCACTTCCGGCCACTTTGTAAACTTGTCGATGGCAACAAACAAGAATTCAAAGCCCCCGATTGCTTGGGGGAAGGGGCCGAGTATATCGAGCCGCCAAACCAAAAATGGCCATGATAGAGGGATTGTCTGAAGCGCTTGGGCAGGCAGGTGGGTTTTCTTGGAGTGGAACTGGCAGGCTTCACACTTAGTGATGAGGTCGACCGCATCTTGGGGGCTATGGGCCAATAGAATCGTTGCCGGAATGCTTTCCCAACTAATGCCCTTGGTCCAATGTGGGAAACACACATTCCTTTGTGTATCTTAGCCAACAGTTCCTTTCCTTCTTCCCGACAGATGCACTTCAATCTCACACTGTTGGGCCTCCTTCTGTACAGAGTGTCATCAACAAACTAATACATACTAGCCCTCTGGGCTACTCTTTCATCTTCGTCTTGTTTGGAGGAAGCGGACAATGTGCCTTGCCCAAGTTGGAGCCTAAGGCTCAGTAGCAAGGACTAGTCACACCTCCTATGCTGCGGGAGCACCAGCCTCGTATGCGGGGTCCATTTGCCCGGCTAGAGGGGGCGGTCCGGCAGGCTGCAAGAAGTTGTTTCTAGTAGGGTCTCTGCCGGGAGCAGAGGACTCTATCGGGAGAGGCTTACTGGTGTCGAGCTTTCTCCTTTTATGGGCCATTGTTGCTCGGCATACGGAGGGCTGAGTAAGACGGAGAACAAACATCCCTGGTTCCACAGGAAGTTTCTGCACAGCACACTTCGACAGATGATCAACTAAGCTATTTTCCGCATGGGGTACATGCTCTGTTTGTAATCTGTCAAAGTGCTCCTCCAATATTCTCACTTCCTTGATGTATGCCTCCATCAATGGACTATTATAATCCTTGTTAACTTGTCTCACCACTAGCTGCGAATCTCATCGAATGATCAACTTCTTAATTCCCAATTCTGCTGCAATCGTGAGCCCGGCAAGGAGCCCTTCATACTCTGCTATATCGTTGGTGGCTTCTTCCCGGGCAAAATCCATCTGGATGACGTACTTCAAGTGCTCCCAAAGGGGGTGACAAGAAGCACTCCAGCCCCTGCACCTTGCAGGGAAAAAGCACCATCGAAATACATGATCCATTCTGGGACGATTCCTTGCCGGGGATAACTGTCTCTGCCACTTCCTTGTCAGGGGTTGGCGTCCATTCTGCAATAAACTCTGCCAATGCCTTGCTCGGGAGTGTTGATGTGCTCTCAAACTTCAAACCAAAGCTGGATAGCTCCAAAGCCCACTCCACTAGTCTGTTGGTAGCCTCTAGGTTTTGGAGTATCCATTGCAACGGGAAATGAGTAACAACCGTGATCTCATGGGCTTGCAAGTAGTGGCGCAGTTTCCTTGAGGTCACGATGAGACCAAAAGTCAACTTTTGCATGCCAAAGTACCTCGATCTAGCCCCCTGTAACAAGGAGATGACGAAGTACACTAGGCACTGCACTACTTTCTTCCTTCCCACGTCCTTGGGGTTGTCCTTGTTGCCATGCCCACTGCTGTCCTGATCCTTATCTGACTCTGCCGGTCTCTTCTCACTCTCTAGTTCATTTACTTCCCGCTGCACTACCAATGCTACACTGACCACTTGGTTGGTTGCCGCCAAGTATAACAACAGCGACTCCTGGAATTTGGGTGCAACCAGGATAGGCACAGAAGACAGGTAGGCCTTCAACTCTTGTAAAGCTGCATCTGCTTAGGGGGTCCACTTTATAGGACCTGCCTTCTTCAAGGTCTTGAATAATGGCAGGGCACGCTTGGCATACTTAGAGTTGAATCTGCTTAGCGCGACAACACATCCCGTCCAGCGGCTAACATCCTTAACTGTCCTTGGCACTTGGATCTTCTCAATGGCCTTGATCTTGTTCGGATTATCTTCGATCCCCCTCTGGGACACAAAGTACCCAAGCAGCTTGCCGGAGGGAACACCAAATATACATTTCTCTGGGTTGAGCTTCAACTTGAGCTTGCGCAGATTTGCAAATGTTTCCTCCAAATCCTGGATAAGAGTTGCTCTATCTTTGGTTTTGACCATAATATCATCCATATAAGCTTGAATGTTTCTGTCCAGCCGAGGTTCAAAATCAACCTGGACTGCCCTTGCAAAGGTGGACCGAGCGTTCTTCAATCTGAATGGCATGCGGACAAGGCAGTACGTACCACATGGAGTGATGAACGACGTCTTCTCCTCATCTTCTTTGGACATGAAGATCTGGTGATAACCAGAGTAGGCATCCAGAAATGAGAAACTGTGAAATCCACAATCTGATCAATACGCGGCAAGGGAAACGGGTCTTTCGGGCAAGCCTTGCTGAGATCTGTGAAATCGATGCACAACCTCCATTTCCCATTTGCCTTTTGGACCACCACTTGGTTTGCTAGCCAAGTGGGATGTAGCACTCCTCTGACCAAACCAACTGCCTCAAGCTTCTTGATCTCTTCTGCAATAAATTGCTGCCTCTCCAAGGCTTGCTTCCAGACATGCTGGTTAACAGGTTTAGCATGTGGGCAGACAACAAGGTGGTGCTCGATTACCTCCCTAGGAACACCGGGGATATCACATGGTTGCCAAGCAAACACGTCGATATTCACCCGTAGGAAGCTAACGAGCATGCTTTCCTATTTGTCATCAAGGGTGGTGCTGATTGTGAAGGTACCATCAACGGCAGCCAGCCCTGCCGGGACCTTTTTCACTTGCGGAGCAGCAACCTTTGATCTCTTGCTGTGGGAGCACTCCGGCACGTCGTCAACGGGTGCTATGCACTCGGTGGGGGCATGCTTCCCGGACTCTTTGCCGGAGGTCCTACAGTCCTTTTTCTTTCTTATGTTCTCCTTGGCGGGAACTGCTGCCATCGCTGCCTCTGCCGCGACCGCGTCCGGGTACATCTTGTCCACACAAATGATGCCGTCTTTCTCATCTATTGAGATGGTGAGGACTCCCAGTGGCCCTGGCATCTTTGGGGTGTTGTAGGCATATTGAGATTTCTCCATGAATTTAGCCAAAGCTGGGTGTCCAAGGATCCCATTGTATGGCAGGGGGAGATTAACTACGTCAAACTAAATCTTCTCAGTCCGGTAGTTCAGTTCTCCCCCGAATGTTACCAGTAGCGTGATCTTTGCCTTAGGTTCACTCCTGCCGGGATTAATTCCTTGAAACGTGATGGTAACCTCTAGCTCTTCCTCCGCTATCTGAAGCTTACTGATAATTGCTAGGGAAATTAGATTCAGTCTGGCCCCACCGTTCTCCAGCATCCTCGTGACCTTGAGGTTGCGAATTGTTGGAGAAACCAACAATGGCAGGCACCCTACCGCAGTGGTACAACTACGGTGTTCCTCTTTGTCAAAGATGATGGGTGTTCGAGACCATTTGAGCAACTTCCGGGCCTCTGGCGCTAGC
Source organism: Triticum aestivum (assembly GCF_018294505.1). Classification (NCBI taxonomy): domain Eukaryota; kingdom Viridiplantae; phylum Streptophyta; class Magnoliopsida; order Poales; family Poaceae; genus Triticum; species Triticum aestivum. The sequence goes on from NC_057804.1 coordinate 358,528,907, forward strand.
TCCATGTCATTGATTTCTCGTGCCCACCGCTTGAGCTAGCGGTGAGAGGTGTGCAAAGATGCACCCTCGTGAACGCACAGGGCGTCGGTAGCCTTCTGAAACTCTTGCTCACTAGTTTCCTCTTCATCCCCTCTATCAATCTCATCATCACAAGCTTCCTTCTCATGTCCCCTAATGGGTTTTCCTTTATTATGAAAGGGTTTGTCAGGGCGATTTGCTTCATCACCTCGGCCCCTGCCGCTAGCGACATTCTAACCCTTTTCCTTATCACGCTCCTCATATTCTGCTCTCTGTCTCTAGACCAACTGCTCAACCTGATAGCACTCTTCAAGATTGTGGCCTTTCGTTCGATGGATCTTGCAGTACAACCCATCGCCCTTTCCGGCCTTCTCGGCAGCCGTAGCTTCCCGGCAGTCAGTGCACACAACAGTCTCCTTGCCGGGGACCTCAGTCTTGGCGATCTTGCCGGTACTAGGGGTGCCTGGTCCTTCAACAGTCAACACTGCCTTATCCCTTTGCCTCTTACTGTGCTTCTTACTTTTCTTCTGACTGGTTGATTCATCATCATCATCATCTGAATCAACATCGATGCAATCTTCCTCTCCAGGCAACTTCCTTCCCTCCTACATCCGGGCACACTTATCCGCTAGGGTATACAGCTCCTTCACACTGTTGGGTAACCATACGTTCATCTTGGAACAGATCCGGCGGTTGCACGAATGGGACTGGAAGGCAGCTATACATCTACCAGATGGATATTTGGAATATTTCTATGAACTTTGCTGAATCTCTGTAAATACTTATGGAGGGTTTCTCCATCCTTCTGTTGGAGAAGTTGCAGATCGCTGGATCGTCCCGGCTCCTGGTGGCCACCGGTGAAGGCACCGATGAACTCATGGCACAGGTCTTCCCCATGACAAAATAGAGTTCTCCGGTAGGTGCATCAGCCAAGACCTCACATTGGACTTGAGGGCCAATGGAAAGTAGTTGGAGAACACCTTCTCGTCTCTTCCCCCGGCAGCTTCAACAGCGATGGTGTAGATGCTCAGGAACTCTGCCTGGTTCAGCCTCCTGTCGTACTTCTAAGGTATCTCTGGCTTGAACGTGCGAACGGACGACCAACAGACTTGCCGCAGCTCACGGGTGAAGGAAGGGCAGCCAGCCTTGAAGGGCAGGGGCCCGCCAACACCGAGCATGGGCTCGTAGACGTCGAGGCCGCCATGCCCGTCGGCTCGGAGGAGGTCGTCGTGGCGCTGCTCGATGACGCACATGTCTCATCTCCGCCTATCTTTTGGGGTTCATTGTTGGCATGGACATGCTTGAGGATCAGAGGAGGCCATCGAGACATCATTGGGGTTTTGATTTGGTCGCGCCCGTGCTGGCTGCCGCAGCGGGGACAACACCATGGGAATGACTCCATCCATACGGGCAGCAGCATGCCCATTGCCGTTGCTTGGGGAGGTCGTGGCGAGGCAGCTCGTCGTGAGCTTTCGGCTTTAGCGAAACCGAGCAGACTTTGGATGGTGGCACGCCATTCGTCCATCTACTGGGCCGCTGGCGGAAACCTTAGTAGTAGCTGAGCCTGTGCCATGGCCTCCGAGGTTGTGCTTGGCATAGATGATGATGAAGTCGATCGTGCCGTTGCTCGGCTCCTGACGGAGCCAGCGGCGGCAGCACTGCACCAACGCTATTGCGGTGTAGCCACCTGGCGATGAAGGTGACGCGCTACTTACGTCTTCAAGTTCGCACAAGCGACCCCCCTACCTGGTGCGCCAAAGATTTCGCAGGAAACCACGGCCACCTATGGGACTAGGACGACCCCTTGCTGGTTCGGGAGGGGGGAGTCGCATCGCACAAAGAGCAGACCAACATGGGGCAGCGCGGCAGAGATCACACGGGCCGTTTTACCTAGGTTCAGGCCGCCACGAGGCGTCAAACTCTACTCCTGCTTTGGTGGTTTGAAGGTGGAAAAGTGGTGGTGGTGCGCAGTACACTTGCCCGGCAAGGGCTTTCCTCAGGGCGGCAGCGACTACGCGCGTACGGGGGTGTGGGTGATCTAACTTTCCAACCTCTCGAACTGTTGATATGGGCCTTCTTTTATAGGCTAAGGGCTCACCACAGTGGCAAATTAGTCCTTAGACACTGATAAGATAGCAAATAGTGCTATCATACCTAACTCTGCAGCATGACAGTGCACATTTAATGCGTCGCTTAGTTTCACGTCATAGGTTGCCCGACATGGCTTGTTGGGCTATCGCGCCAACTCCACTCCTTCTCGCCGGACACGTCATTGGACGGGTGTGGTCTGTGGGTTCTCTTGGTGGAAAGTGGCTGCCATGTGGCGAATGGCTACCACTTAATCACTCCACAGTTTGACACCACACTGATCATCGACGTGAGTCATGGTGGATTGGTCGGGGAGGCGACCTGGTCTCCGCAGGTCCTGGCAGGCCCTGCCAGGATGCCTTTGTCAGCTTCTTCTGGGAGTGGCCTCGCCCCTTGCCGGGCTTGCCTGACCGGCAAGGGAGGCCTCTCTCTTGATGACATCTCGTTCTTCTAGCCTGGCCTTGGTCCCTCTGATCTGCTTGTTAATACTTCGAATCTCTTGGTCTCTTGTGCTCCGTCTTGGACTGGTGTTTAAATCTTGATCTTGTGCATGTGCACAGTTAGGGCAATAGACACAGGGTTTGTTGCACCGACTAGGAGAGTCAGGTTTCGATCCTATGGAATTGTGGGTTATGGGCCCACCATGAGGGTTAAAAGTAGGAAGGGCGCTGACCTATTTTATGGTCATGGAAGCAAGGTATGTCAGTGGATAGCCTGTCAGTTATGTTGGCAACAATGTTGGTGTCAAGGGAGAGGGACGAAGAGAACCATTTTCCTGCTCGTTGAAACAAGGCGGACCAATTGGCAAAGTTCTCGTCCACCGGCGGTTATCAGAATGTCATCAACAATATTAACAAGGTTATAATTGACAGGGTTCTACACCGAGGGTTTTACCGAAGCAAGGAATTACCTATGCTCAGATAAGTTAGATTACAAGAAAGGTTAAACAAAACAATGGAAAGGAAAATTGTAATTATTAATTCAATCAGAACAATGGAAAGAAAATGTGTTTAAACACAAATATGAGGAGTATATCCTTCCCAAGGACAAGCAGAGGATGATATCCATGACAAGATAGTAAGTAGATTACCATTTAGGTAAAGGGGAGAGAAAATTCATGACCTTACCCATACAACAGTGTTTGGATAAGTGATCAAGAAACATTTAGCATTGTGCCTCCAATGTTCTTAATGATGTTCGGAGTAACATAGTCATACTTTTGGATAGCATTGACATGGTCGTCAGGTCAAGGCCGGACTTCGGAAACAAAAGATTCCATCGGGAATTTTTAGAACATCTCATAAGTTTACCAGGAAAAAGATGAGGATGTGGCCAATGGGTTCAGCAGCAATCCATCAACATGTCACAAACGATGTATTTCGAAAATTTATATGAACAAGTTTGTTTTTGGGGGGAAGACAAGAATGTTGTCGATGATAACACTAATCATCGAGGGGCAAGGATGGTATTTCTCACCATGAATTCGACTGATATCTTATTAGAGCTCAGAATGTTGATGATGATTCGACACAATTGTCGAGAGATTTCATGAAGATGTAATCGATCGGCGATGACATCAAGTCAAAGGAATGATGAAGCGAAAGGTTATTGGGACCACGGGTATGACACAAACTTGAAATCAAGCTTGTTGTTCAAGGCGAAATGATATGACGAGGAAGATCAACGTAAGCTTAGCTCATCATCAAAAATTGTGCTCCGGGAAGGACCAGGTAGCACAGTTAAAATTTAGCACGATAATGATATAGCCAATCAGGCTAGGAATGACTTGAAGGACTATTAAACTCTTAAGCAACGAAAATTACTTAGAGTTATTGAATCGGAGTGCGGAATCAATTCACTTATTGGTGTTCTCAAGTGACTAATAACTGAGAACCCGGGGGAAATCTGAAAATGGTGAAAAGCAATACAAGATGAAGACTCATAGGAAGCAACATGGTTCTTTGATATTCTCAAGATACTAGAGGGTAATACTCGAAGGAAGATCAAAAATAGGGGTTGCGAAGATGTATTGATCTACAGAAGACAAGTGCTTTAAATTGTCTGAGAAATGGAATCAAGGAGAAAATATGGTCGGAACCACGATTGCAAAGGATCAATTCACAGATACCAGATGATATTTTATCAAAGAAATAGTTTTTATTACAAGAAGCTTCCATGATAGGATCTACATCGTGTCCATGGGCATGAACACAAAGTTCAAGGTCGACTCCCACTTCTTCAATGCATAACCCTTCGTTCACTTCTCGCTTTCGATGGAGTTGTAGTGTTGAAATTTTATCTGGCAAAACATCAGAAGAGTATGGCTCGTGAAAACTCTCGGGTTCACACGAATTAGGGAATACATAGGTTCAACCCATAGGGCCATCTTAGGAACATATACCACAAACTTTATGACGAATTAACACAAGCTCGAAAGCAAAGCATGTTTGACAATGCAGGGGATACAATTTACCAATGGCATTATGTATCTGAGGAAGAATTTCATGAGGTTTTTGAATACAAAGGACACTGTCATATCTAGTCCAACAAAGGATCTAATGACCCATAACGGAGCTGATGTGGGTATCGATAAACAACCTGACAAAGAAAGAATGCAAGGAGATGAGATTATTGAAAGAAGTGACTAATTCAAAGCTCAAATGCAAAGGAATTATGATTTCCAAATCAAAGGATTAGAAAACAAACGCTTTGATTAAGGATGGATAAGTTGAATAGACTTAGGGGTACAATCGACGACAATTTGATTGGTCGAGAACCAGCTCCTATGCAAAATGACGTCTGAGCCGGAAGGTGGAATTCTAGGATTTGATTAAGGATTGCGGGAATCCACAACATATGGAATCAAATGCTCAAAATGATGAAGACAAAGGATGCCAATGAATATTGCTAGACGTATGACTTTCTAGTGCAATAGGTTGCAGAGGATTCTTGGGAGATCGAATAGTATTTCAAAGTATCTTATTGAAATGTATGAACAACTGGGGATGAATGGATACTCGGTAAGTGTGAGGAATTATCCGTAGGGGTATTCATGTGCCAAAGAACTGCAAGGTAGTGACACAAATGATTCTTAAAAAGTCAGAGAATGTTGTAATAACAAGATAAAGGGGGATGAAAGTATGAATGACAGGTGTAAGTAGTCATCCCTAGTGACTTATTACTGGAAGGGGACTGTAATGGCAAAGGGCACAAGTGTCAGGACCCCGACTCGATGTCACATCGATCTAGCTGGTAACACCTCATATCACTTTGCGGCCTCACGCACGGTATCCCCACGGGTGTCGTCTTACCTTTTCCCGGGACCGTTTGCGCCTTTTGGCTCACGTATATGATAGTGTCGCTAGCATCCATATGATAAAGAGCCCGGGCTGACATGACTAGTCGTAAACCCAAAGTGGCACAGACTTACAGGGACAGGCATCCATGACCCAGCTTCGAACGTGTCGGTCATCAGCAAGTGGGTCCGGGCTGTAGCACTGGGCTAGCAGGACTCCGGTAAACCGGGCTGTAGCGGGCTAACAGGACTCCGGTACTCACAGCGTGACATTTCCCCGAAGGGACAGACACAGGAACAAAGAAGGACACATGCCGGCCAGCCTAAGTGTTCCAGAGCAGTAGCAAGCTACCATGGCTCAGCGGTAACACTAGGAGACATTTCCCGGTAAGAGAGGCTACTAAAGATAAACGACTAGATGGTCAGATCCCACACATACCAAGCATTTCAATCATACACACAATATGCTCGATATGTGCAAATACAACGAAGCATCACAACATGACTCTACGACACAAGTACTTTATTTAGGGCTCAGTGAGCCATACATAACATACACACAAAGGTACGGGTCTCACGACCCAACATACAAGTCATACAATCATACAAGCCAACAGCGGAAGTAATTTGTCTGAGTACAGACAACTAGTAAAATAAAAGAGGCCTGGAAAGCCTAGCTATACTACGAGGTCCTTCACAAGCTCAGGGTCACCACCTGGGTCTTTTAGCCTACTCGTTGATGTCAACGTCTACATAGAACCCATCAGAAGGGGTTGCAGCGTCTTCTGTAAAAAATGTAGATTATAGCAACATGAGTACAAAGGTACTCAGCAAGACTTACATCAGATCCTACATACATGCATAGTATCAAGAAGGGTTGGTGGAGTTATTGCAGCAAGCCAGCTTTGACTTTTGGCTAGACTATCCTACGATACTCCAATTTGAAATAGTTTTGCGCACACGAGTCCACTACTCACCACTTCAATACACTACCGAGGATCCGCCCCCGTCTTCCTACGGAAGAGCCATCCTCGGCACTCACACTTATCTTGAGGCTTTTAATAGTTTCCATTTACTTGTCTATGAACTGTATAGGCAACCAAGTAGTCCTTTACCGCGGACGCGGCTATTCGAATAGGTCATGTTAACCCTGCAGGGGTGTACTTCTTCATACATGTTTCCACCACTTAGCGCCTGCACACGACATGTGCTCGGCAGACTTCAAGCGAAAGCCGACGTGGGTGTAGACCATGACCTACCTAAACACTTAAGCCTCTAGTCCAGGTTTATCGCCTATTCAGGTTCCATCCGCAGGGAGTCCGGCCGAGGTTTCCCATACGGCCCCGAACGATGTGAACAGGGTTCCCGAGATACCTAACGGGTATTCGGTACACCGTGCCACGTACCTACCGCATCACAGCCCACCCCTACGGTCAGCGCTGTCCACGGCCTCCAGTAGGCTACAAACACCAGAAACTACTTGCAACTCCTGGACAGAGAGCTAGGGTGAATAAGAAGTCGAGCGGGGTCATATTTCAGGGCCCAATGCATGGTAGTAGCTGTATCTTAAATCACACATACAGATCTCAGTGCTTAAGGTCGGCTTCAATGAAACAACCCACCATGTACTCCTACATGGCCTCTCATCGATACCTTTACCAAATCGTGTTCACCACACCACTCTTATTACCGACATAATCATTTCACTCTAGCCCATCACACAGATGAACCAGACCTGACACAACTCTAAGCATAGCAGGCATAGCAAGGTAGGAACAACACATACATATGGCTCAATCAACTCCTACACATGCTAGTGGGTTTCATCTAGTTACTGTGGCAATGACAGGTCATGCAGAGGAAATGGGTTCAACTACCGTAGCACACAGCAGTTTGAATCGCGTTGTCTTAATGCAGTAAAAGAGAGCAGGAGCGAGAACATGGGATTGTATCGATATGATCAAATGGTTGGTTGCTTGCCTGATGATTCGTTGCACGGATACGACTCTTCGTTAGGGTAATCACGATACTCCTCGGGGACAGATCCTGTCGCAAAGGATAACGATACACAGGCATCACCAAACAATGTGCAACAATATGATGCATGCATGAAACATGGCAATATGAGTGTGTTGGGCTAATGCAACTAAAGCCAGTAGGGTTTGAGCAAATTTGAATCAAAGATTCAAATTCCAAATTCAAATATGGCCTTTTAAAGTGCCTTTTCTTGTTCTGATTAAAACATCAAGTTAACTTGTTTGATCATGCATGAAAATAGTACAGATGGATAGATTGGATTTTTCTGATCATTTTTCATATATTATTTGTCCAATTTGGAGTTACAGAATAAAAGTTATGAGTTTTTGAAGTTTAAATAATATTCTGGAATTTCCTGATTTAATTTAAATCCAGAAATTCAATTACTGCGTCAGCCTGACATCACAGTGACATCAGCAGGTCAACAGGGCTGGCTCGGGTCAAACCTGACGTGTGGGGTCCACACGTCAGTGTCACAGGGGCTAATCCCGCGTTGACCCCGGGCTGGTTAGCTTTGACTAAGCCCTGGGGCCCACTTGTCAGCGTCAGTAGGTGGTGGATTAGTGGTTAATCAACTAGGCCACGTCAGCTCGCCGGAGTTCTGGCCGGCGGCGACCAACAGTGCGGCGGCGATAGTGGTTTTGGTCGTTTCGGCCACCAAATGGAACGCGGCGACCACCGGAGTGAAGCTGAGGACGACCCGCGGCTCTTGGCGGAGTCAGTTGGGGTCGGGGTGGCCGGAGTCGACGGCGGTGAGCTCGGCTGCGGCCGCCGGGTTTCGGTCGTGCGCGGGATTGGTGCTGGAGCTCGAAGTCGAGCAAAGTGAGGCGCTAGGGATGCTCTACGGGTTCTTGCGAACGTGTTGGACTCGCCGGGGTGACCAAATGGTCACCGGAGCTGCGTCGACGGCGAGCTCGGCGACGGCGGAGGTTCGGCCGTGGTGGGGATGCAGCTACGGTGAGGGAACGAGGGGAAGGAGAGGGGGAAACGGCTCGGGGGCTCACCGCGGTTGCAGTGGGCGTCGAAGCGGGCTCGGGGACGCGCTGGAGACGGCGAATTCGTCGGCGACGGTGATCGGAGCCCGAAGAGGGGAACGGCGACGTGGCGGCGATGCAGGGCTTCCGGGGACTCGTGGAGCGGTGGGGAGGAAGAGGGAGTTGTGGCGGAGCTTCTGAGCTATTCGGGGGAGCGAGGGGTGGCCGGAGACAGTGGCTACGGCGAACGGCGGCGACGGTGGTCTTCGGCCGTGAGAGGGAGAGAGCGAGGGAGAAGCCGGGGGAGAGTGAGAGAGAGCAGGGGGGATCGGGACGGGCTGCGAACGTCGTCCACGCGGCCAGGAGGGCGTCGGCAAGCAGGAGGTGGCCGCGCGGCCGTGCGCGCGCGAGCACGCAGCAGCTTCGGGGCGTGGGGAGGAAGACGACGGGGAGCTACAGTGCTGGGCTGGCTAGCTGGGCCGGCCAGCTGGCTGGGCCGCACAGGTAAGTCTTCCCTCTCTTTTCTGTTTTCTGTTTTATTTAATATTTCTGCAACTTTGTTGAATTAAATAAAATACCTAGTCAACTCCAAAAATCACCAAACTACTCCTGGTCCATAGTTGGAATATTTCCAACATGAAACATTTTAGTTTGGAGATATTTGAGCATTTAAATATTTTATATTATTTTAAATGCCCAAATTCAAATATCTATGATTTAATTCAAAAACCCTAAGATGGCCTAGAAAAATGTGCACCACTTTTGTCAGAGGTTCTGAACCAAGGCTAAAATGATGGACATTTTAGAAGGGCATTTCAGGTTCATTGAAAGATTATTTTAGTAACCCTAGTTGGTTTCAGAGGGGACTGGGGGTTCTGTCATCCCCATTTCAAGTTTCTGATGAAAAGTAAACATGATGCAACACTCTAATGCATGACTAGCTAGGGTGTGACAACTCACCCCCACTCAAAAGAATGTCGTCCCGAGATTTGGGTTCCTCCGAGAAGAAGGCGGGATATTCAAGTCGAAGACGATCCTCCCTTTCCCAAGTTGCTTCATCTTCAGAATGGTGCGACCATTGAACCTTGAGAAACTTGATATTATGACGTCGCGTGGTACGTTCGGCTTGATCGAGGATACGAATGGGGTACTCTCGATATGTAAGATTATCTTGGAGATCAAGCGTTTCGTGGTCCACTTCACGGATAGGATCCGAGAAGCAACGCCTGAGTTGAGAAACGTGGAAGACATCGTGAACTCTGGAGAGGTGCGGAGGTAGTTCCAATTGGTAGGCAACTTCTCCTCGTTTGGCAAGAATGCGAAAAGGTCCAATGTAACGAGGAGCCAATTTGCCTTTGATACCGAAACGTTGGGTTCCCTTCAGAGGGGTGACCCGAAGATAAGCCTTCTCGTCAACCGCGAAAGTCATAGCCTTATGTTTTCGGTCATATTGACTCTTTTGACGGGATTGGGCTGTTTTCAACTTTTCACGAACGATACGAACTTGTTCTCTGCTTCCTGAATCATATCCGGGCCAAAGAATTGTCTTTCCCCGGTCTCTGACCAGTTAAGGGGTGTTCGACATCGTCGTCCATAGAGAACTTCAAAAGGGGCTTTACCCAAGCTAGATTGATAGCTGTTGTTGTAAGCGAATTCGGCAAATGGAAGGCACTTCTCCTAGTCCATTCCGAATGAGATTACAGAGGCTCGAAGCATGTCTTCTAGAATCTGATTGACGCGTTCCACTTGACCACTCGACTGAGGGTGGAAGGCGGTGCTAAAGGAGAGACGAGTTCCCATAGCATTTTGGAAACTTTCCCAAAATCGAGAGGTGAAAAGACTTCCTCGATCCGAATTGATTTCCAAAGGAACACCATGAAGGGACACTATTCGGGAGATGTATAAGTCTGCCAGCTGGCTAGCGGTTATACTCTCACGAACAGGTAAGAAATGAGCTACTTTGGAAAGACGATTGACCACGACGAAGATAGCATTATTCCCTCTTTTGGTCCTGGGAAAGCCGGTAATGAAATCCATACCAATTTTATCCCATTTCCATTCAGGAATAGCAAAGGGTTGAAGGGTGCCAGCAGGCCGTTGATGCTCTGCTTTTACACGACGACAGACGTCGCAATTGGCAATATACTGAGCAATTTCTCTCTTCATCCTAGTCCACCAGAACCTCTGGCGTAGGTCCTGATACATTTTAGTAATACCGGGATGAATGGTGAGAGGAGATTCATGGGCCTCCTTAAGGATCAACTGCCGTAGATGCTGGTTCTTGGGAACCACTAGACGGTTCTCAAAATACACAACACCATGATCATTAGTGGAGAAACAACTAGCACCTCCGCTAGCAATGTTCTCTTTGATTTTAGAGATTCCCTTATCTCGCTTTTGGGCAGCGATGATTTGATCCGTAAGTGTAGGTTTTGCCACCAAGGTGGAAAGAAAACCTTGAGGTACAATGTGAAGGTTAAGCTTCCGAAATTCCTCATGGAGAAGCGGTTGACTTTGTTGTAACATCAGGTTGTTACAATAAGATTTACGACTTAGCGCATCAGCCATGACGTTGGCTTTCCCTGGGGTGTAGGTTATTCCTAAGTCGAAGTCTGTGATCAATTCAACCCAACGTCTTTGCCTGAGATTCAGATCCGGTTGGGTGAAGATGTACTTCAGGCTTTGGTGATCAGTGAATATTTCGCAACGATTACCGAGGAGGTAATGTCGCCAGGTCTTAAGTGCATAGACTACGGCTGCAAGTTCTAGATCATGGGTAGGATAATTCTCCTCATGTGGGTGCAATTGCCGTGAAGCGTAGGCAATTACGTGTCGATCTTGCATGAGAATGCAACCTAGTCCTTGTCGCGAGGCGTCGCAGTAGATAACAAAGTCTTTGGAGAAGTCTGGCGGTACCAGCACGGGAGCAGAAGTCAGGCGTCTTTTCAGTTCCTGAAAACTGTGCTCACATTGTGGAGTCCATTCGAACTTCTTATCTTTCTTGAGGAGTTCGGTTAGAGGTTTAGCAACTTTGGAGAAGTTCTCGACAAAGCGACGGCAATAGCTCGCTAAGCCTAGAAAACTCCGAACTTGCTTGACAGATTCAGGTGGAGTCCAGTCAAGGACGGCTTGAACTCGCTCAGGGTTAACAGCGATACCTTTACCCGATATTACATGACCCAGATAGGTCACTTCTGGCAACCAGAATTCACATTTTGAAAATTTGGCATAAAGGCGATGCTCTCGAAGTTTCTGCAACACTAGTCTTAGATGTTCGGCATGTTCTTCCTCGTTCTTGGAGTAGATGAGTATATCATCGAGATAAACTACGACGAATTTATCTAAATACTCCATGAAGATTGAGTTCATTAACCGAGAAAAGGTGGCTGGAGCGTTGGTTAAACCGAAGGACATGACGGTGTACTCGTATTGGCCATAACGAGTAACAAAGGCCGTTTTAGGAATGTCCCCGTTCCTGATTTTGATTTGATGGTATCCCAACCTCAAATCCATCTTGGAGAAGACTGAGGATCCAGCGAGCTGATCATACAGATCGTTGATCCTGGGAAGTGGATATTTGTTCTTGATTGTGACCAAATTGACAGGTCGGTAATCTACAACCATGCGGTCCGTACCATCCTTCTTCTTGACGAATAGGACGGGGCAGGCCCACGGAGATGAACTAGGGCGGATGAAACCCTTTTTCAAGGATTCATCGAGTTGTTTCTTAAGCTCGGCTAGTTCTAATGGTGCCATCTTATAAGGTCTTCTAGCAATCGGAACGGTTCCTGGAATGAGGTCAATTACGAACTCAACATCCCGGTCAGGTGGAACACCTGGCAATTCCTCTGGAAAGACATCCGCAAAGTCATGGACTACCGGAACGTCCTCAAGGTCTGGCAAAGGGTTGGCGTTAAGAGAATATAATTGTCGCTTGGCTATTCGAGTCAAAACATTGACTATCTTCCCCGAAGGATGGGTGAGTTGAACAGTCCTAGAAAAGCAATCGATTTGGGCATGATGAGCTGACATCCAGTCCATACCCAAAATGATATTAATATCTGAAGATTTAAGGGCTATCAAAGATGCAAGAAAAACAAGTCTGTCGACTTGGATTTCATTTCCATGGCTTACTCTAGAAGTTTGCCATTTGGATCCCGGAGTTTGAATTACCATAGAGGATGGCAAGTCACAGAATGCAACGTTATGCAAACGAGCATAATTTTCAGATATAAAAGAATGAGAGGCTCCTGTATCGAAAAGAACAGATGCCGGGTGGCAATTAACAAGAAGCGTACCGAGAACGACGTTGGGATCTTCTTGAGCTTCTTCGGCAGAGACACAGTTGACATGGCCACGTGAAGCGGTGACCGGTTTGGCATGAAACACTTTTCCTGTCGGCTTGCCACGGCCAACAGCTTTAGCAGATTGATTGGGGTTGGTCTGGGGGCACTCACGCATATAGTGACCAGATTCCCCACACTTGAAACAAGTCACAGAACTGGTACGTGGAGGAGCATTATTGGTTGGACCCCCATAGGGCTTAGCTGGAGCAGACTGTTGAACATGGCGAGGCGCCTGGAAAGATGGCCTCGGTGTGAACCTGGGTGGCAAGGCGGTGTTGGGTACCCACACGCGGCGCTTCTGAGGACCAGCACCGGATGAGGAACCCGTGTCACGTCCATGCTTGCGTGTTGCGTCATAGTTAGTCTGACCAGTTTCAGCACTGATGGCTTTGTTGACAAGTTTCGAGAAGGATGTGCACTCATGCAGACGGAGGTCGCGGCGAAGCTCAGGACTAAGGCCCTTACGGAACCTTGCTTGCTTTTTGGCGTCAGTAGACACTTCCTCAGTTGCATATCGGGCGAGATTACCAAACTCTCTGCTATAGACATCCACAGAAAGTCGGCCTTGGGTGAAATTGCAAAATTCTTCACGCTTACGGTCCATGAGACCCTCCGGAATGTGATGCTCACGGAAAGCGTCGCTGAATTCAGCCCAAGTTGTGACATGGCCTGCTGGGCGCATAGCTCCATAATTCTCCCACCATAGACTGGCGGGGCCTTCAAGATGATATGCAGCAAAGGTGACCTTGTCAGCCTCCGCTACCAGCGCGGAACGCAGTTTCTGAGAGATACTGCGAAGCCAGTCATCAGCGTCGAGAGGCTCGACGGTGTGGTGGAACGTGGGTGGATGCAATTTGATAAAATCACTGAGTGACACCACGTTAGCCCTCTGATGGTGTGCTGTGTTCTGTTCAATATGCTCCAACAAACGGTTTGTCTCCCGCTTGTTTCTCTCAGCTTCCATCATAACCTCGGCTAGTGAAGGAGGTTGAGGCAGATGTTCATTCCTGGCTTCACTGCCTTCGGCCTGCTCTTGGGAAGCAGGGTTAGCGCGCGTGTTGACCATCCTAGGTAAACAAGACAATGATTTAGTCAGGACGGTAAAATTCCGACATAGGATATAGAATGTAAGGAATAACTCGAAATGCAAGATGATCATCCGTATGACATGGTAGATACAGAAAACTGCTTCTTTATTCCATCGTCATACACACCATACAGGTTTAGTACAAGACCAAGCAAAGTACTAACACGGTGAAAGGAGGATTACATCTCATCGGAGGCATCCCAAGCTCCTATACATTATTTTTCTACATCTCCGGAAAGAGTACAAACTAGGTCATATCCCACGAGACACGCAGGACAACAGACGACACCGCTAGTGCGAACTAGTGATACTACTACTAACTCAGACCGATCCGTAGTAGTCCTCGTAGAAGTCACCTCCATAGCCTGGAAGCTCAACATGTTCATCCGGAAACAGACGATCTCGCGGAGCTTGTGGACCATAGGGGCTAGGATGAGGTCTTGGACCAACAGACGGTGGCCTACGGGGACCGCGAGGTGGGGTGATGCCTCCTACATCACGCCACACCATCACGTCTGGCAGAGCAGATCTCACAGGATAGAGATCGCGCATATCTGAATATCCAGCTTGCACCGCCGGTGCGAACCGAGTCAAAGTGGCCCAGTGGTCAGCACGGGTATTGAAGAGCTCTAACCTTAAGGCCCGATTTTCATGGTCCTTATCCTCGAGCATCTCAGCAGTGGTGCGAGTCCGTGAATCCTCCTGAGTGGAGTCAGCATAGATAGCCTGGAAATATCCTTGTGCTCCCGGAAGTGATCCTGGCATATACCGGAAATCAGAGTCCCGAAATAACCCAGATCTGACTCGCATAATGGTCATCATAGAGTAGGCGGCATCCTGCACAGCCATCTCGATAGTAACCCCGAGTCCATAGGAGCAATGAAGAGGCTCAGTGGATCCAGGATAAGATGGAAATATCCTGACAGTGCAGAGATACTGGCTTTGATTAAAGTCTCGGAATTGCTCTTCGACCGTGTACTCAGGATACCAGCGGTATCCAGCCTCAGTCATTACCCTAACCAACTTGGCAGTATGGCCGGGTACATCTAGGCATCGGGTCAGGCGAACCACTTGATTGAGGTCGCGAGTGGCCATCTGAAAGCACAATTATAATGCAAAGGCATTAGAATTTCTAGCAAAATTTCGGCAGCATAACAGTTGTAAATGCTCAAAAAGGATATTGAGACATTTGACAAAGGATTTCGTACACACTCAACATCATCATATCAAGTTCTGAATCCATTCTAACAACATAATGTGGTAGTAGAACTGAACTAGGCTGATAACCATCAAACTTATAAGGTACTACTGATTAGTAACACGTGATCCTGATAGAGAGAACAGATCCTAATTCCTTAACCCCCGGTGGAAGAATGGACTGACTCAGATCAGAATGTCATAAGGTATAAGGAGTAAAAAGAGCCTTACGTTCCAACCCACAAGCAATTCCCCTACATATAACTAAAGAATTTCTAGACTCAACATCGACCAGTTTGGCTTGGAGAACCTACAGGCAGTCCGGCTCTCATGCCAACGCTGTCAGGACCCCGACTCGATGTCACATCGATCTAGCTGGTAACACCTCATATCACTTTGCGGCCTCACGCACGGTATCCCCACGGGTGTCGTCTTACCTTTTCCCGGGACCGTTTGCGCCTTTTGGCTCACGTATATGATAGTGTCGCTAGCATCCATATGATAAAGAGCCCGGGCTGACATGACTAGTCGTAAACCCAAAGTGGCACAGACTTACAGGGACAGGCATCCATGACCCAGCTTCGAACGTGTCGGTCATCAGCAAGTGGGTCCGGGCTGTAGCACTGGGCTAGCAGGACTCCGGTAAACCGGGCTGTAGCGGGCTAACAGGACTCCGGTACTCACAGCGTGACATTTCCCCGAAGGGACAGACACAGGAACAAAGAAGGACACATGCCGGCCAGCCTAAGTGTTCCAGAGCAGTAGCAAGCTACCATGGCTCAGCAGTAACACTAGGAGACATTTCCCGGTAAGAGAGGCTACTAAAGATAAACGACTAGATGGTCAGATCCCACACATACCAAGCATTTCAATCATACACACAATATGCTCGATATGTGCAAATACAACGAAGCATCACAACATGACTCTATGACACAAGTACTTTATTTAGGGCTCAGTGAGCCATACATAACATACACACAAAGGTACGGGTCTCACGACCCAACATACAAGTCATACAATCATACAAGCCAACAGCGGAAGTAATTTGTCTGAGTACAGACAACTAGTAAAATAAAAGAGGCCTGGAAAGCCTAGCTATACTACGAGGTCCTTCACAAGCTCAGGGTCACCACCTGGGTCTTTAGCCTACTCGTTGATGTCAACGTCTACATAGAACCCATCAGAAGGGGTTGCAGCGTCTTCTGTAAAAAATGTAGATTATAGCAACATGAGTACAAAGGTACTCAGCAAGACTTACATCAGATCCTACATACATGCATAGTATCAAGAAGGGTTGGTGGAGTTATTGCAGCAAGCCAGCTTTGACTCTTGGCTAGACTATCCTACGATACTCCAATTTGAAATAGTTTTGCGCACACGAGTCCACTACTCACCACTTCAATACACTACCGAGGATCCGCCCCCGTCTTCCTACGGAAGAGCCATCCTCGGCACTCACACTTATCTTGAGGCTTTTAATAGTTTCCATTTACTTGTCTATGAACTGTATAGGCAACCAAGTAGTCCTTTACCGCGGACGCGGCTATTCGAATAGATCATGTTAACCCTGCAGGGGTGTACTTCTTCATACATGTTTCCACCACTTAGCGCCTGCACACGACATGTGCTCGGCAGACTTCAAGCGAAAGCCGACGTGGGTGTAGACCACGACCTACCTAAACACTTAAGCCTCTAGTCCAGGTTTATCGCCTATTCAGGTTCCATCCGCAGGGAGTCCGGCCGAGGTTTCCCATACGGCCCCGAACGATGTGAACAGGGTTCCCGAGATACCTAACGGGTATTCGGTACACCGTGCCACGTACCTACCGCATCACAGCCCACCCCTACGGTCAGCGCTGTCCACGGCCTCCAGTAGGCTACAAACACCAGAAACTACTTGCAACTCCTGGACAGAGAGCTAGGGTGAATAAGAAGTCGAGCGGGGTCATATTTCAGGGCCCAATGTATGGTAGTAGCTGATTCTTAAATCACACATACAGATCTCAGTGCTTAAGGTCGGCTTCAATGAAACAACCCACCATGTACTCCTACATGGCCTCTCATCGGTACCTTTACCAAATCGTGTTCACCACACCACTCTTATTACCGACATAATCATTTCACTCTAGCCCATCACCCAGATGAACCAGACCTGACACAACTCTAAGCATAGCAGGCATAGCAAGGTAGGAACAACACATACATATGGCTCAATCAACTCCTACACATGCTAGTGGGTTTCATCTAGTTACTGTGGCAATGACAGGTCATGCAGAGGAAATGGGTTCAACTACCGTAGCACACAGCAGTTTGAATCGCGTTGTCTTAATGCAGTAAAAGAGAGCAGGAGCGAGAACATGGGATTGTATCGATATGATCAAATGGTTGTTTGCTTGCCTGATGATTCGTTGCACGGATACGACTCTTCGTTAGGGTAATCACGATACTCCTCGGGGACAGATCCTGTCGCAAAGGATAACGATACACAGGCATCACCAAACAATGTGCAACAATATGATGCATGCATGAAACATGGCAATATGAGTGTGTTGGGCTAATGCAACTAAAGCCAGTAGGGTTTGAGCAAATTTGAATCAAAGATTCAAATTCCAAATTCAAATATGGCCTTTTAAAGTGCCTTTTCTTATTCTGATTAAAACATCAATTTAACTTGTTTGATCATGCATGAAAATAGTACAGATGGATAGATTGGATTTTTCTGATCATTTTTCATATATAATTTGTCCAATTTGGAGTTACAGAATAAAAGTTATGAATTTTTGAAGTTTAAATAATATTCTGGAATTTCCTGATTTAATTTAAATCCAGAAATATCATTTACTGCGTCAGCCTGACATCACAGTGACATCAGCAGGTCAACAGGGCTGGCTTGGGTCAAACCTGACGTGTGGGGTCCACACGTCAGTGTCACAGGGCTAATCCCGCGTTGACCCCGGGCTGGTTAGCTTTGACTATGCCCTGGGGCCCACTTGTCAGCGTCAGTAGGTGGTGGATTAGTGGTTAATCAACTAGGCCACGTCAGCTCGCCGGAGTTCTGGCCGGCGGCGACCAACAGTGCGGCGGCGATAGTGGTTTTGGTCGTTTCGGCCACCAAATGGAACGCGGCGACCACCGGAGTGAAGCTGAGGACGACCCGCGGCTCTTGGCGGAGTCAGTTGGGGTCGGGGTGGCCGGAGTCGACGGCGGTGAGCTCGGATGCGGCCGCCGGGTTTCGGTCGTGCGCGGGATTGGTGCTGGAGCTCGAAGTCGAGCAAAGTGAGGCGCTAGGGATGCTCTACGGGTTCTTGCGAACGTGTTGGACTCGCCGGGGTGACCAAATGGTCACCGGAGCTGCGTCGACGGCGAGCTCGGCGACGGCGGAGGTTCGGCCGTGGTGGGGATGCAGCTACGGTGAGGGAACGAGGGGAAGGAGAGGGGGAAACGGCTCGGGGGCTCACCGCGGTTGCAGTGGGCGTCGAAGCGGGCTCGGGGACGCGCTGGAGACGGCGAATTCGTCGGCGACGGTGATCGGAGCCCGAAGAGGGGAACGGCGACGTGGCGGCGATGCAGGGCTTCCGGGGACTCGTGGAGCGGTGGGGAGGAAGAGGGAGTTGTGGCGGAGCTTCTGAGCTACTCGGGGGAGCGAGGGGTGGCCGGAGACAGTGGCTACGGCGAACGGCGGCGACGGTGGTCTTCGGCCGTGAGAGGGAGAGAGCGAGGGAGAAGCCGGGGGAGAGTGAGAGAGAGCAGGGGGGATCGGGACGGGCTGCGGACGTCGTCCACGCGGCCAGGAGGGTGTCGGCAAGCAGGAGGTGGCCGCGCGGCCGTGCGCGCGCGAGCACGCAGCAGCTTCGGGGCGTGGGGAGGAAGACGACGGGGAGCTACAGTGCTGGGCTGGCTAGCTGGGCCGGCCAGCTGGCTGGGCCGCACAGGTAAGTCTTCCCTCTCTTTTCTGTTTTCTGTTTTATTTAATATTTCTGCAACTTTGTTGAATTAAATAAAATACCTAGTCAACTCCAAAAATCACCAAACTACTCCTGGTCCATAGTTGGAATATTTCCAACATGAAACATTTTAGTTTGGAGATATTTGAGCATTTAAATATTTTATATTATTTTAAATGCCCAAATTCAAATATCTATGATTTAATTCAAAAACCCTAAGATGGCCTAGAAAAATGTGCACCACTTTTGTCAGAGGTTCTGAACCAAGGCTAAAATGATGGACATTTTAGAAGGGCATTTCAGGTTCATTGAAAGATTATTTTAGTAACCCTAGTTGGTTTCAGAGGGGACTGGGGGTTCTGTCATCCCCATTTCAAGTTTCTGATGAAAAGTAAACATGATGCAACACTCTAATGCATGACTAGCTAGGGTGTGACAACAAGTGTCTCAGCCAAACATCGGAGAGTATCTTCGAAATCTTTTGGTGCACCAAGCGGACATCTGGAATGAGGGGCTCTCTGGGAGGAAGTAGTTATGAGAACCTAGAGTTAGCAAAATAACCCGAGTAGAAGAGAGATTAGAATCCCAGAGTATAGACGAGGAGTAAAAGATCCTAATACCACCCAATGGTGACGTGGGCCCATAATACACACAACCATGTTAGTAAAAGTTTTGTAGTGACTAGACTCGACTTCGGCCAAGGAGTTGGAAAGGGGGCTACCTACAGGCAGCCGGCTCTAATACCAACTTGTGACGCCCCCGATTCAATAGTATACTAATCATACATGCAAATGTGTACGATCAAGATTAGGGACTCACGAGAAGATATCACAACACAACCCTAGACACAAATTAAAATAATACAAGCTTTATATTACAAGCCAGGGGCCTTGAGGGCTCGAATACATAAGCTCGAATACAAACGAGTCGGCGGAAGCAACATTATCTAAGTACAGGCATGAGTTAAACAAGTTTTCCTTAAGAAGGCTAGCACAAAAGCAACATCAATTTAAAAGGCAAGGCCTCTTGCCTGGGAGCGTCTTAACTACTACTGGTCGTCGGCGGCCTTCCCGTAGTAGTAGCCACTCTCGATGTAGTAGTAGTCGTCGCCGAAGGTGATGTCTGGCTCCTAGGCTCCACCATCTGGTTGCGGTATGCGTGAAGAGAGGAAGAGAGTAAAAGAGGAAGCAAAGCAGCCACGAGTAGTCATCCAAAGTACTCGCAAGCAAGGATCTACATAGTATCAATGAAATGGGTAGTATCTGTGGACTGAATTGCAGATTGCCAAAAGAGAAGGGGAAAGCCTAGTCTATCGAAGACTAGCATCTTCAAGCAGCTCCAAGCATCTTGCAATATCAGAAGAGATAAGAGTGGCATATTATAATATTAGTAAGTATGTTGTATCATCTCCCATAGATCACTTCCTCGACTACCTGCGAGAAAGCAATCCCGGAGCCACATATCGATAACATGCCTCAGCATTCAGTATCCAGTTCTAGTTGTATCGATCGGGATACAACTCTGAGCGTCCGTTACCATGGACCCAGCTATTTGAATAGATAATACTTCCCTCCAGGGGTGCACACACTTACCCAACATGCTCGATCTACTCCGGCCAGTCACACCATTAGGTCAGGCCCGACCTTGGTCGATGAACACGCCATAGTCCTACCTACGCTCAACAGAGAGGCCAGCACGCCCGTCTACACCCTAAATGCAAAGGAGTCATGGGCCAATCTTCCTTTGCAATCCTGTGTGTTGCGAACGTGGCCGGTGAGCAGACCTAGCCCTCTTGTACAAGTGCAGGCTTAACCAGCCCAACCCGGCGCGCGCAACTCAGTCGCTGACGTCAGTGAGCTTTTGGAAGAATCATACGATGCAGAGTGCCCATACTTATTCCCATGTGGTGGTCAGTGCGAAAATGCCATAGGACTACTCGGATCAAATATCCAAACAGTTAGTGTCTTGGTAGTGCGCGCTAACGATCAATGATCCACGATATGTGGTCCCGTCGCCCCGTCTCATGTTCTTGCGACAAGGGCTAAGAATGCCCGGCCGCGCTGCGTGGAAAACTTGCGGGTATCCTCCATATCAACCCGACTTCACATCACTAGCGGGTACCCCTCGGGGTCGACCCGATGTCATCACGGTTCTACGGTAAGTCAATGTAGCCGTGTGTTTGAAACAACAAGGGGGAAACCCAAGGAATCACCCTCAATGGATTCCCACTCGATGTAACCGTCATGGTGGACTTGGAGGAATCACCCTTGATGATCCACACTTGAAGGGTTGCACGACAGAGTCGTTATCGGGAGTGGTGAATGAGGAATCGCCCTTGATGACCACGACCGAATAGCTACACTACAGGGTTAATATCAGAAGTGATGACAAGGTATCACCCTCGACACTCGATAATAACTCTTCAAAGTCGTACAATTAAGGGGGGGGGGATGTGCGGTGTCGGGGCCTACACGTCAATCATGTTGATCGAGTCATCGAACATAAAGCTGGCCCACTGGGACAAGGTGGGGGGTCACTGATGGATCTCTCACCAACCTATACTAAGCAGTTTAGAATAAGCAGGTAGGGTATGAAAGCAAGTAACAAAAACAGTCTATGCATCAGAATAGGATCATACAAAAAGCAGTAGCAGTTCTAATGCAAGCATGAGAGGGAAAGAAATGGGCGATATCGGAATGATCAAAGGGGGGTTTGCTTGCTTGGAAGCTCTGTTGAGATGGGTCGTCGTCGACGTAGTCAATCATAGTGGCATCGACAGTGATCTCGGGGTCTACCAAAGAGAAGAGGGGGTAGAAACAATAAATATAATGCAAACAAAGCATCACAAAGCATAACGTGGCAAAACACAACACTAGGGGTGATCTAACGCAATGCTAGGTGATACAGACGAAGAGGGAAAACATCCAGGAAATTTTTCCCAGTTCTTGGCATTTTTCGGACAAATGAATCGGAAGGGACGGATCCATGTTCTCTACGCTAGAGGCACGTGGCAGACGAACATATGGCATATGCGGATTCGTCATATTTTTCTGAAAAACTTTCATATATAAATTATTTTCATACAAGTTACGAATTATTTTCTATTCGTTTTTAAAGTTTTATTTATATTTTGGCATTCCCTGGCTTCGTTTAATAATTCTAGTGAATAGCTAAATGGATAAGGATACCCAACCAAAGTGTACATGTGGTTGACAGGTGGGGCTAGTCAACTGCCTAGTCAGCAGTTGATTGGTCCATGTTTGACTAGTCAACGGTCCAGTGGGACCCCTTGTCATACACTAAATATTTAACATGTTTTAATTATCTATTTTAAATTAGCAGTGGTTCCACATGTCATTTGATATTAAGATAGTTATAAAATAACTAATCCTAATCTAAGTCCAAATAGGGGTCGGCCTTACTTGGCAGAACCCAGCCGGCCGGGCACGCACGCGAGCGAGCGCGGCGGCCTTGGCAAAGAGCGAGCGGCAGGAGCCAGGAAGTGGCGCGGCGCAGATCCGCGCACGGCCAGGGAGCGGTCGGGGTTCAGGGTGCACGCGGGGTGGCTCGCCGGGGCCACCGGGAGCAGCGGCAAACGCGCCCGCGAGAGGATGGGGGTGGCCAGGAACGACGCTGGTGACGGGCGGAGGCGGAGGCTGGAGGCGCGCGGGCGGTAGTGGGCGCGACCGATCGAAGCGTGTGTGGCCTGGCGCGGTGGGCTCGGTGGTGTTAGCGGCCGAGCGCGGGCATGTAGAGCTGTGACAGTAGCATGAGGCAGCAGCAGCAATAGTAGCACAAGCAGCCTTAGTAGCACATCAGAAGTAGCAGCTATGGCTGTGAGCGCACGTGAGGCAAGGCGCCGGGCACAGTGTGGAGGCTCGGCGGTCGCGGCGCAGTAGGGGGAAGCAGGGCGGAGCGCGGCAGTGGCTAGGGAATGCTACTTCTTGAGCTTGCGTTTGTTTTTCCCTTGAAGAGGAAAGGGTGATGTAGCAAAGTAGAGTAAGTACTTCCCTCAGTTTGAGAACCAAGGTATCAATCCCGTAGGAGACAACGTAGAAGTCACCGAATACCTGCACAAACAATCAAACAAACTTGCACCCAATGTGATAAAGGGGTTGTCAATCCGTTCACGGTTACTTGCAAAAGTGAGATCTGATAGAGATAGATAAACGGGAAACTAAATATTTTTGGTATTTTTGGTTTATAGACCGGAAAGTAAAAGATTGCAAAATAGTTGAGCGGAAACTAATATGATGTAAAAGATAACTTGTATGATGGAAAGGAGACCTGGGGGCCATAGGTTTCACTAGTGGCTTCTCTCAAGATAGCAAATAATACGGTGGTGAACAAATTACTGACGAGCAATTGATAGAAGAGCGCATAATTATGACGATATCTAAGGCAATGATCATGAACATAGGCATAACGTCCGTGTCAAGTAGACCGAAACAATTCTGCATCTACTACTATTACTCCATACATCGACCGACTCCTCCTAGCATCTAGAGTATTAAGTTCATAAAGAACAGAGTAACACATTAAGTAAGATGACGTGATGTAGAGAAATTAACTCAAGCAATATGATGAAAACCCCATCTTTTTATCCTCGATGGCAACAATACAATACGTGCCTTGCTGCCCCTACTGTCACTGGGAAAGGACACTGCTAGATTGAAACCAAAGCTAAGCACTTCTCCCATTGCAAGAAAAAACAATCTAGTAGGCCAAGCTAAACCGATAATTCGAAGAGACTTGCAAAGATATCAAATCATGTATATAAGAATTCATAGGAGACTCAAATAATATTCATAGATAATCTGATCATAAATCCACAATTCATCAGATCTCGGCAGGCACAGCGCAAAACATTATTATGTCGAATAGATCTCCAAGAACATCAAGGAGAACATGGTATTGAGAATCAAAGAGAGGGAAGAAGCCATCTAGCTACTAGCTATGGACCCGTAGGTCTATGGTAAACTACTCACACTTCATCGGAAGGGCAATGGTGTTGATGTAGAAGCCCTCCATGATTGAATCCCCTCTGGCAGGACGCCGAAAAAGGCCCCTAGATGGGATCTCACGAGTACAGAAGGTTGCGGTGGTGGAAGAGTGTTTTCGTGGCTCCCCCTGATGGTTTTTGGGTATAAGAGTATATATAGGAGAAAGAATTAGGTCAGGAGATCTCCATGGGCCCACGAGGTAGGGGGCCTGCTCTACCACCTGGGTGCGCCCTTCACCCTCGTAGCCGCCTTGTTGCTTCCTCGACTTCATCTCCAAGTCTCCTGGTTTGCTTTTGGTCCAACAAAGATCATCGAGAAAGTTTTATTCAGTTTGGACTTCGTTTGGTATTCCTTTTCTGCGAAACACTAAAACAGGCAAACAACATAAACTGGCACTAGGCTCTAGGTTAATATGTTAGTCCCAAAAATAATATAAAATAGCATACTAATGCATATAAAACATCCAAAACAGATAATATAATAGCATGGAACAATCAAAAATTATAGATACGTTGGATACGTATGTCAAGCATCCCAAGCTTAATTCATGCTCGTCCACGAGTAGGTAAATGATAAAACAGAATTTTTGATGTGGAATGCTACCTAACATATTTATCCATGTAACTTTATTGTGGCATGAATATTCAGATCTGTAGGATTCAATACAAAAGTTTAATATTGACATAAAGACAATAATACTTCAAGCATACTAATAAAGCAATCATGTATTCTCAAAATAACATGGCCAAAGAAAGTTATCCCTACAAAATCATATAGTCTGGCTATGCTCTATCTTCATCACACAAAATATTTAAATCATGCACAACCCCGATGACAAGCCAACAATTATTTCATACTTTTGATGTTCTCAAACTTTTTCAACTTTCACGCAATACCTGAGCGTGAGCCATGGATATAACACTATGGTGGAAGAGAATATGGTGGTTGTGGAGAAGACAAAAAGGATGAAGATAGTCTCATATCAACTAGGCGTATCAACGGGCTATGGAGATGCCCATCCATAGATATCAATGTGAGTGAGTAGGGATTGCCATGCAGCGGATGCACTAGAGCTATAAGTGTACGAAAGCTCAAAAAGGAACTAAGTTGGTGTGCATCGAACTCGCTTGCTCACGAAGACCTAGGGCAATTTGAGGAAGCCCATCATTGGAATATACAAGCCAAGTTCTATAATGAAAAATTCCCACTAGTATATGAAAGTGATATCATAGGAGACTCTCTATCATGAAGATCATGGTGCTACTTTGAAGCACTAGTGCGGCAAAAGGATAGTAACATTGTCCCTTCTCTATTTTTCTCCCATTTTTTTGGGCCTTTCTCTTTTTTTATGGCCTCTTTTTTTTATTTTCCGTCTGGAGTCTCATACGACTTATGGGGGAATCATAGCCTCCACCATCCTTTCCTCACATGGGACAATGCTCTAATAATGAAGATCATCAGACTTTTATTTACTTACAACTCAAGAATTACAACTCAATACTTAGAATAAAATATGACCCTATATGAATGCCTCTGGTAGTGTGCCGGGATGTGCAATGACTAAAGAGTGACATGTATGAAAGAATTATGAACGGTGGCTTTGCCACAAATACAATGTCAACTACATGATCATGCAAAGCAATATGACAATGATGAAGCATGTCATAATAAACGGAACGGTGAAAATTTGCATGGAAATATATCTCGGAATGGCTATGGGAATGCCATAATAGGTAGGTATGGTGGTTGTTTTGAGGAAGGTATATGGTGGGTGTATGGTACCGGTGAAAGTTGCGCGGTACAAGAGACGCTAGCAATGGCGGAAGGGTGAGAGTGCATATAATCCATGGACTCAACATTATTCATAAAGAACTCACATACTTATTGCAAAAATCTATTAGTTAAAGAAACTAAGTACTACGCGCATGCTCCTAGGGGGATAGATTGGTAGGAAAAGACCATCGCTCGTCCCCGACCGTCACTCGTAAGGAAGACAATAAAAAAATCATGCTCCGACTTCATCACATAACGGTTCACCATACGTGCATGCTACGGGAATGACAATATTTAACACAAGTATCTCTAAAATTCACAACTACTCACTAGCATGACTCTAATATCACCATCTTCATATCTCAAAACAATCATAAAGAATCAAACTTATCACAGTATTCAATGCACTTTATATGAAAGTCTTTATTATATCCCTCTTGGATGCCTATCATATTAGGATTTATAACCAAAGCAAATTACCATGCTATTCTAAAAGACTCTCAAAATAATATAATTGAAGCATGAGAGTTCATCGATTTCTATAAAATAAAGCCACCGCCGTGCTCTAAAAGATACAAGTAAAGCACTAGAGCAATATTGCCTAGCTCAAAAGATATAAGTGAAGCACATAGAGTATTCTAATAAATCACGATTCATGCGTGTATCTCCCAAAAGGTGTGTACAGCAAGGATGATTGTGGCAAACTAAAAATCAAAGACTCAAATCATACAAGACGCTCCAAGCAAAACACATATCATGCGGTGAATAAAAATATAGCCTCAAGTAAAGTTACGGACAGGCGAAGACGAAAGAGGGGATGCCTTCCGGGGCATGCCCAATCTTAGGATTTTGGTTGTCCTTGAATATTACCTTGGGGTGCCTTGGGAATCCCAAAGCTTAAGCTCTTGCTTGCCACTCCTTATTCCATAGTCATTCAAATCCTTACCAAAAACTTGAAAACTTCACAACACAAAACTCAACAGAAAATCTCATAAGCTCCGTTAGTATAAGAAAATAAACCACCACTTTAAGGTACTGTTGCAAACTCATTCTTTATTTATATTGGCGTAATATCTACTGTATTCCAACTTTTCCATGGTTCATACCCCCCGATATTACCCATAGATTCATCAAAATAAGCAAACAACACATAGACAACAGAATGTGTCAAAAACAGAACAGTCTGTAGTAATCTATAACTCTCGAATACTTCTGTAACTCCAATAATTCTAAACAATTAGGAAAACCTGAGTAATTTGTACACCAATCCAGAGCAAAAAGAATCAGATCAAAAACACGTTTCAATAAAATTCTAGAAATTATTTACTGGGCATAAAAGTTTCTGTTTTTCAGTAGGATCAACACAACTATCACCGCTAGCTATCCTAAAGGTTTAACTTGGCACAAACACTAACTAAAACATAAAACAAATCTAACCAGAGGCTATATGAATTATTTATTACTAAACAGGAACAAAAGGCAAAGAACTAAAATAAAATTGGGTTGCCTCCCAACAAGCGTTATTGTTTAACGCCATTAGCTAGGCATAAAACACGAATAGATCTAGGTATTGTCGTCTTCTCCCTTCTGGTGATAAAGAGAGAAATTCTTATCTAAAGCACTTATCTTCCTATTTTTTGAAAGTATGTGGCCATTAATGGTGGAAGAAAGATTAAGCACACTTCAAAAATTTGCATCTAAGCTAGCCTTCATCTCTTTGATAATTTCATTTTGATAAAAGCACAAAAGAGGAGTGGATTCAAATTTTTCACATTTGGGGTGCCCAAATATAGCTTTCATCTTTTCATAAGTATCCATGGCATCCCCTTCAAGAAAACCTTCTTCAAATATAGAATCCAAAACTTGCTTAAAAGAAGAGGGTAACCCAACATAAAAGCTTTACAAGTATATCTCGATTTGATGGCAGATAACTGGCTCGGATCCTTAACAACCTATCCCAGGCATCTTTCAAAGACTCATCAAGAAAATAACGAAACATTCTAGGGTAATCTTCATCAAAATTGCTAAAACTCTCATTAAGTTCATCTTTCAAAGTCTCATCAAGCAGATAGCGATTCTGCATCTACTACTATTACTCCACACATCGACCGACTCCTGCCTATATCTAGAGTTTTAAGTTCATAAAGAACAGAGTAACGCATTAAGTAAGATGGCATGATGTAGAGGAATTAACTCAAGCAATATGATGAAAACCCCATCTTTTTATTCTCGATGGCAACAATACAATACGTGCCTTGCTGCCCCTACTGTCACTTGGAAAGGACACCGCAAGATCGAACCCAAATCTAAGCACTTCTCCCATTGCAAGAAAAACCAATCTAGTAGGCCAAACTAAACCAATAATTCGAAGAGACCTGCAAAGATATCAAATCATGCATATAAGAATTCAGAGGAGACTCAAAAAATATTCATAGATAATCTTATCATAAATCCACAATTCATCGGATCTTGGCAAACACACTGCAAAAGAGTATTATATCGAAATGATGTCGAAGAACATCGAGGAGAACATGGTATTGAGAATCAAAGAGAGAGAATAAGTCATCTAGCTACAAGCTATGGACCTGTAGGTCTGTGGTAAACTACTCACGCTTCATCGGAAGGGCAATGGTGTTGATGTAGAAGCCCTCCATGATCGAATCCCCCTTTGGCAAGACGCCAGAAAAGGCACCTAGATGGGATCTCACAGATCCAGAAGGTTGTGGCGGTGGAAAAGTGTTTTCGTGGCTCCCCTGATGGTTTTGGGGTATAAGAGTATATATAGGAGGAAGAATTAGGTCATGAGACCTCCAAGGGACCCACAAGGTAGGGGCGTGCCCTACACCCATCGGCGCACCCTCCACCCTCGTGGCTGCCTTGTTGCTTGTCGGTCTTCATCTCCAAGTCTCCTGATTTGCTTCTGGCCTAAGAAAGATCATCGCAAACGTTTTATTCCGTTTGGACTCCGTTTGGTGTTCCTTTCCAGGGAAACTCTAAAAGAGGCAAAAAAAAGAAATTGGCACTGGGCTCTAGGTTAATAGGTTAGTCCCAAAAATAATATAAAATAGCATATTAATGCATATAAAACATCCAAAACAGATAATATAATAACATGGAACAGTCAAAAATTATAGATACATTGGAGACATATCAGGGACGAACGACCACGAGCGCGGTGACTAGGAGTTGGGCGCGGTCGTGACGACGGCCTAAGGTGCCAGATCCGAAGGGGAATGGGGAATGGGGGAGGTCGAAGCTGCTGCTCACATTGGTGTCGAGGAGCGACTCGGGGCAGTCGGAGGAGGTCGAGGGGGCCGGTGGGGCTCGGTCAATGGCGGATCGAAGCCGCGGCTGAGGCTGATTCCGGCGGGGGGAAACAGACGTGGGCACCATTGCTGCAGCTCCTCTGCCCCGATCCGGTGCTGTAGTCGACAAAGGCGATGATGGCGCTTCTCTTGGCGTCTTCCTGGTCTGCAAGGAGGCTGTTGGCCACGACGGCTACGATACAGTGGTGGTGATGGCGTACGGGATCGAGAAAATCAAGCGGAGCGGCTCAACGAGGAAGAAAATGAGGGTGCTACAGTTCCAGGGGTGTCGAGTGTGACCTAATATGTGGCGGTGATGCGGCGGATGGAGACGATGGTGGAGGTGGGCTAGGCCAGCACTATTGGCAGTAGGCCTAAGTGCACAATAGAGTAGGGCTTTTCTCTTTTATTTGATGTTTTCCATTAGTTTCAACTATCAAATGAATTTTGTTGAGCATGTACATTGTCACATAATTTCAATGCAATACCTGGGGTTTGCCCAGACAGTTTCCATTTATTTTGAAATGTTAAAAACATTTTTTTTGAAAAGGCTATTTCATTTGCTGCTCGAACACTCATTAATTTCCTAGGAATTAATTAGGGCGTTAAATAATGTTGGTTTAAACAAAACATTGATCAGGGGGATTTATAGAATAAAATGAACATTTTAGTTCCATTGTTTGAAGAAATAATTTATTTGACTTCATTTTAGAAGTTGAGTTTGGCTTAGTCAAACCTGATGACATGGCACCATTAGCGGGTGATTACCGTAACGTGATTATCCGGGCATTGCATAGGGAGTGGCAAGACCCTAAGTTGGGGATGCCCAAGACACCCCAAGGTAATAGAAGGAAGATCCAAGCAACTAAGCTTGGGGATTTCTCGAAAGGCATCCCCTCTTTCGTCTCCAACATTATCGGTAACCTTACTTGGAGCTATATTTTTCTTCATCACATGATATGAGTTTTGCTTGGATCATCATTTTATTTTAGTTTGATTTGCCTGCTGTTATTTAGAGTAATTTTTTTCATCTTTTATTTCAATAACAGTGTCAAGTATAGCCTTTACCATGCTTATTTTGCAAGTCTATATGTTGCTGTTTGAAAACAGAAAGTTTGCTGTTATGTTTTGAATATTGGTGAATAATCAGGACATGATAAAATCTTGAAAGTTTTACACAGTAAGCTACACAAAATTCTCTCCAGTGTGGTAATGTTTCAGAATTTTTGGAGTTAGGGAAGTATGAATGTTCTTGCATTCTTTACAGACTGTCCTGTTTTGGCAGATTCTTGTTATGTTTGCATTGTTTGCATATGTTTGCTTGTTTAATGATTTTATTTGAAGATAGCAGTATTAAATATGCAAAGGCATTTAGTATGCAATGTTAAATCATAATTTTAGTGAATCACTACAGTAGAGAATGATAAGGTTTTGCATTTGATTTATACTAACTTATCTCACGAGTTCTTGTTATGTTTTCCGTGGATGAAGTTTTTAAGGATTAGGGAAACCGTGATATGAGAGGAATTATCGATACACAAAATCTCAAGCTTGGGGATGCCCAAGGCATACTTTCTTAATATTTCAAGAAGTATCATGAATTTAAGCTTGGGGATGCCCCAGTTGGCATCCCACCTTTCTTCATCAACAATTACCAGTTAGCCTCGGTTGAGCCTAAGTTTTTGCTTCTTCACATGATATCACATGATATGTGCTATCCTTGGAATGTCATTTTATTTTGTTTTGCTTGCTCTTTGATGAAAATACATAAGATGTAAAAAAATTTAATGAGAGAGATTCTTTACATAGCTACTTAATTATTTGACTACTCATTGATCTTCACTTATATCTCTTTGGAGTAGTTTGTCATTTACTCTCGTGCTTCACTTATATCCTATGAGTAAATGGTTGAATGAATTGAATATCATAAATATGAAATACATATGTTTCACATGCTTATCCCATGGGGAGTAATTACTTCACACATAAGAAGTATAGGTGGTAAAATTTATTGATAGTTAGCAAAAATAGCATTGGTCAGTTGAACAATTCATGAAAGAATATTGAAGGAAGAGGGATTTCACATAAAGATATACTATCTTGGACATCTTCTATGATTGTGAGCCCCATTGATAATTTTCAAACTTGAGCAAATTAGTTGAGGTTGGACAAGGAAGACAACATAATGAGTTATGTTTTGGGTATATTTGTATAGAAGTTATATTGTTATGGATCCTCCAACATGTGGTGCTGGCTTAGGATCTTTTTCTAGCCTTCACAGGTACAAAGCAGGAATACTGCTTGTGCATGCACTTCCTTAAACCCAGAGTTATTCCATATGAGTCCACCATACCTACCTATATGTGGTATTTACCTGCCGTTCCAAGTAAATTTGCATGTGCCAACCTCTAAATCTTCAAATAATAATCTATTTTGCATGCCCAAATCGCTCATGAAGCGACAGGGGCGGTCGGTATCTTCCATGCTAGGTGGGTTATAATCACGATGAATGTCTATTTGCTTGTCATTCACGAGAAAGTGGCTGGTAATTGGGACGCCCAGTACTATGATCAAAATCAAAATCAAAATATAATAATGAAACAAAACTCCCCCGGGACTGTTGTTAGTATGGACGGTACCCGTGGATTCGGCTAGCCGTGGAGTGTGATTGTTGGTGGAGGGTGAGGGAGTCCAGGACTAAGGGATCCTCGGACAGCTGGACTATATACTTTAGCCGGACTATTGGACAATGAAGATACAAGATGGAAGACTTGTCCCGTGTCCGGATGGGACTCTCCTTTGCGTGGAAGGCAAGCTTGGCGATTCGGATATGTAGACTCCTTTCTCTGTAACCGACTTTGTACAACCCTAGTCCCCCCCTGTGTCTATATAAACCGGAGGGTTTAGTCTTCTAGGGTTTAGCCACAACCATCATAACCTCATAGGCTAGACTTCTAGTGTTTAGCCATTACGATCTCAGGGTAGATCAACTCTTGTAATACTTTTATTCATCAAGATCAATCAAGCAGGAAGTAGGGTATTACCTCCATAGAGAGGGCCCAAACCTGGGTAAACATTGTGTCCCCCGCCTCCTGTTACCATTAGCCTTAGACGCATAGTTCTGGACCCCCTACCCGAGATCCGCTAGTTTTGACACCAACATTGGTGCTTTCATTGAGAGTTCCGCTGCGTCGTCATTAGAAGGCTTGATGGCTCCATCAATCATCTATAACAACGTAGTACAAGAAGAGATCTTACTCCCCGGACAGATCTTCATATTCTGCGGCTTTGCACTATACGCCCCTGGCCATCAGGTCGGATTCAGAAGCCTGAATTTTGTGGCCAATATCCGCAGAGACATGATGCTCAACGGGTTCGAGCCCATGACGTCTTTCCCTGGCCACCACGATGAACATGACTTAGATCTGTCATCAGGCCACACGCAGGAGATAGCGCCTGTGTCTGCCCTGGCCCTAGAGCCGGAGCAGACTGTGTCGCCCGAAGACGGGAAGCTTAATGCCGCTGCAGAGGCAGCAAACTCAACGGCGCTCGAGCCACACACAGACCCAACATCAAGCTGGGCCTGTGTCACCGGAACCTCGGACTCGTCTCCGGCCATGGGTTCCGGACCGCGTGCATCCGCATCCATCGAACTTGATTGGGCGCCGGTCTTGGGGTTCAGCTCCGCGGACATCTTCCAGCACTTGCCTTTTTGGCAACGTGTTAAGCTCATTAAAATCCCTCTCCTTATCAGGGAGTTCTCGGACGAACTATGTCCGGCTCAAGTGGGAAGCGGACGGCGAAGAATTTTTTGTGTCCCACCGACCACCCACTTTATAGCCACTGTTGATGACTTAACCGACATGCTCGACTATGACTCCGAAGACATCGATGGTATGGACGATGATGCTAGAGATGAGCAGGAACCACTGCCCACAGGCCGTTGGATAGCCACCTCCTCGTACGACATATACATGGTGGATACACCCAAAGAAAACAACGGCGACAATGAAAATCCAGTCGAGGATAAACCTCCTGAGATACAGCCAACACACCGATGTCAGCGACACTGCTCTAAGCCATGCCGTAGTAAAAATAGCAATACCACCACAGAAGAAAATAACACTCCGGACGAGGACGAAAACAATGAAGACCCTGTCGAGACAACCTTTGAGCAGGAGGAACGGGAGGATGGGCGAGTCAACCCCGGTGAACAGGCCATGAACGAAGACTCGGAGGATAGCAACTACCCTCCACTCTCCGTGGACGATGTGAGCCTCGGCGACGAAGATTTCATCGTGCATGAGGAGCCTGCCGAACAAGAACACTTTAAGCGTCAGCTAATTGCCACTGCAAGAAGCCTGAAAAAGAAGTAGCAACAGCTTCAAGCTGATCAAGATCTTCTCACTGAAAGATGGACTGATGTCCTGGCAGCCGAGGAATATGGCCTCGAGCGCCCAACCAAAAGCTACCCGAAGCGCAAACTGTTACCACAGTTTGATGATGAGGCGCTGGAGCCCGTCCTACCAAGGTAAAATGCGGCTGACCGACCACCACTTGGCCGGGACGAAGCGGCACCTCAAGCCAAACACCAGCCCGCACTGCCTCACAGAACAAACAGAAGAACAACAGCTCGGGGATATACACATGACCTGCGGCATGATTTGGAAAATAGAGCAGGTCAGACAAGATCGATCTATCGATCACGGGGGCATGCCCCGATGCACAACGATGTCCATCCGACTGAACGTGACAATCATAATCACGTCCGGGCAGAAAACCGCAGACGAATTCCATCCGAGCTACATCATGACTTGGCCCGATATAGAGGCGCCGCACACCCCCTTTGCTTCACTAATGAAGTAATGGGACATGATTTCCCAGAAGAGTTTATGCCCGTGAACATCGAATCATATGATGGCACAACAGACCCCGCGGTATGGATTGAAGACTTCCTTCTCCATATTCATATGGCCGGCAGTGATGATCTTCACGCCAACAAATACCTCCTGCTCAAGCTCATGGGACCAGCTAGGTACTGGTTGAACAGTTTGCCCGTAAACTCCATTGGCAGCTAGGAGGACTTGGAGGACGCCTTCCTTGACAACTTCCAAGGCACATATGTCCGACCTCCAGACGTCGATGACTTAAGACACATAATCCAACAACCCAGAGAGTCAGCCAGGAAATTCTGGATTAGGTTCTTAACTAAAAAGAACTAGATCATCGATTGTCCGGACGCCGAAGCCCTAGAGGCCTTTAAGCACATCATCCGTGACGAATGGCTGGCCAGACACCTCGGCCAAGAAAAGCCGAAGTCCATGTCAGCCTTTACGGCACTCATGACCCGCTTCTGTGCGGGCGAAGACAGCTGGCTAGCCCGTAGCAACAACAATACAAGCGAACCTGGCACTTCTAAAGCCAGAAACAACAACAGCAAGCCTCGACGCAATAGACATAAGCGTCAAAACAACGGTGATAACACTGAAGAAACGACGGTCAACACCGAATTCAGTGGCTCTAAGTCAGGTCAGCGGAAGAAGCCATTCTAGAGAAATAATCCGGGCCCGTCCAGTCTGGACCGCATACTAGATCGACCATGCCAAATCGATGGCATTCCTGATAAACCAGCTAATCGTACCAAAAGGAAATGTTGGGTCTTCAAACAGGCCGACAAGTTAAACGTCGAGAATAAGGGGAAAGGGTCGCAAAGCAATGACGATGATGAGGAACCCCAGCCACCGAACACAAGGGGACAGAAGAAATCCCCCCCCCAAGT
The DNA here is from genome assembly GCF_018294505.1 of Triticum aestivum. Lineage (NCBI taxonomy): Eukaryota > Viridiplantae > Streptophyta > Magnoliopsida > Poales > Poaceae > Triticum > Triticum aestivum. The sequence continues at coordinate 358,563,756 of NC_057804.1, forward strand.
CAAAACAGTGAACATGATATACTCCACCCATATCCCCAAGAAGGAGGGCAAGCGTGTACTCAGGGATGTCTATGCGATGGAGCCAGTCGTCCCAAAATTCAGCCCATGGTCCTCCTGTCTGATCACCTTCGATCGCAGGGACCATCCGACCAGCATCTGTCATGGCGGTTCAGCCGCACTGGTCCTTGACCCAATTATCAATGGATTCCACCTTACACGAGTCCTCATGGATGGTGGCAGCAGCCTGAACCTGCTCTATCAGGATACAGTGTGCAAAATGGGTATCGATCCCTCAAGGATCAAACACACAAAAACCACCTTTAAAGGTGTCATACCAGGTGTAGAGGCCTGCTATACAGGCTCAATCACACTGGAAGTGGTCTTCGGATCCCCGGATAACTTCCGAAGCGAAGAGTTAATCTTTGATATCGTCCCTTTCCGCAGCGGCTATCATGGACTGCTCGGTCGAACCACATTCGCTCGATTCAATGCGGTGCTGCACTATGCCTACCTCAAGCTCAAGATGCCCGGACCATGCGGTGTCATAACGGTTAACGGAAATATGGAATGCTCCCTCCATACTGAGGAGCACACCGTGGCCCTTGCAGTAGAAGTACAGAGCAGCCTTCTTAGGTAGAACCTCAATTCGGCAGTAAAGCTCCCGGACACCGTCAAGCAAGTCCGAACTACTCTACAGCAAGATAATCCAGCTCATCTAGAGCGTGACTAGCAATTCGGCCTCCGTCCGAGTCCCAATCAAGCGATGACATTTGTGCCGCGCGTACATAACTACGCACTCAAAATACCATAATGCGGCTCAACCACCCTAGATCCGCATACCTTCACTTTTTCTTTTTCATTTCAAGTTTATCTTCTTGAGGCTTTTCTCATAACCTGAACATCGGACCTATTACGGGACGGTTACACCAAGAAGGTGAGGCGCTTTGACGTACAAGGGAATCCCCAGGTGGTCTCTACTAATGATCGTTATACATGTTTTACATACCCGCACGCAGCTCGCTCTTGGTCATGGCATGTCAAATAGCCTTATTTGCTTATCGCATTACTTGTACAAATACGCCTTGACGTATCAATCAAATTAAAATGGAAAATAATTTGCGGCTCAATATTTGTGGCAACAGCTTATTACTTGATTCTTTCCTTGTCTTTGTATTTATTACTTATTTGCACCTGTACACTCTGGTACGTATTACTTCGCCAGGGGCTTCATCACGCCCCACAATACGGTGATAAAGTCCGAACACTTTTATAGTACAGTTCGGCACCCGAACTTATAGCATTATATGCATCGGCTTCGAATCATGTCTTTGGTGAATAGTTGGGTTGCCCGGCTCCTGTGCTTACTACCTTACGTTCCGCTCCATCGACTAGGGTAGTAAAGGGAGAACTACTGCGATTGTGTCCCGGTTCTTCCAGACGAGCACCTCAGTAGAGAAAGCCAAAAACTGACTGTCATGATGTGGCGAGAGCTGGTCAGCTGTTCGAGAGATTTTCAAATCCTTAGAGATTTTTTCCGCATTATGCGAGGAATCGGTTCTTATCCGATTAGGCGCGTATAGCGCCCCAAGTTCGGCCCTCCGAACACCAGGGGTTGTGCCAAAATTTTCATTGTCAAACTCCTATGGCTAAGTGAGGGTGATAAAGCTGTATAGTCCGATTGCCTTGTTCGTTGCTCTAAATACCTCCTTTAAGGACCAAAATGTGGAGTAAAGAGTGTTTAGATTTATCCCGAACACCCCCGTACTATCAACGTGGGGGCAGAAGCCGACGACTGGCCAACTCTCAGATTTCATAAACGGCCGCACATGAGGTAAAATTTTAAATAAACAAGCATTATATTACATAAAGATCTTGTTTCATATTACAGGACAGGATAACATGAATGTTTTCATGGGAATATGATATCCCTAGCACATTGCTCCGCCACAAGGCGAGATCCCTCCAGGACACTGTCAAAATACAGTTCGGGTCGGCGGTGCTCCTTTCCCTCAGCGGCCCCTCGGTCATCAACTTCGTGGTGTCCATCTTCGCCCAATGCGTCTTAGCACAGGCAAAGGCCATCCGCGCGCCTTTGATACAGACCGACCGCTTGATGGCTTCAAGTCATGGGCAGGGACTGACAAGCCGCTTCACGAGTCTGAACTAGCTGCTGGGCATGGGCTCGGTAGGCTATAGCCAGATTATCAAATCCTTCATGGCTAGTTCGGCCGCGTGATGTAGCTCGACCAGCTGTTTCAGCTGGTCGCTAAAGGGAACTGGATGTTCTGCTCCAAGGTATTGAGACCAGAACACCTTCTCCGTAGAGCTCCCTTCTTCGACTCAATAAAATTCTGCAGCATCTGATATGCTACGTAGCAGATCCACAAACGCCCCTGGAGAACTCCAAATCCGGGTCAGTAAGAGGAACTTTTCCTTCACATATTTGCTCTGCATTATGAAAGCCTTACACTACAAAAAAAAGACACATGCGTGACATTTTGGGCCAAACAACTTTTTTTCTGTCATACTTATGACACTTCTATGACGATAATTGTGACAAAACCCGGTATCATCATATATGTGGTGGGCTCCTACTTCTATGAAAAAAAATCATGATAGAAAAATGGATTTTTGTCCTGGGCGGGCCGGTGACGCAGCTGCATGACATTCTTTGGGCCGTCCATGACGGAAAAAACCATGGTAGAAGCGAGGGCGAGGAAAATATCAGTGTGTTCCCGGTTATGGTGGGTGATCGGGGCCGAGCGATGCACATTTCTCTCATACACGCACGCGTGTGTGTGTGAGGCGTTGGGCTCAAACTGAACCCGAGCGAGGTGTTGGGCTCACTGAACCCGAGTGATTGCACTGCAGGCTACGCGTTACTAAACCCGAGCGATCGATCGATGGTTGTTAACTGAACCCGGTCGAGCGATTCATTCGCTACTGCTGCTAACTAAAGCCGATCGATGATGCCTCTGGATGAACAGTGAGTATTCCGGGAGGGGGGGTTGGATGAACGGTGAGCGGTGGGGGTGGATGAACAGAACCCCGTGGCATTGCCTCTGGATGAACAGGACCCCGATCGATCGAGCTGGTTGGGGCTGGATGAACAGGACCCCGTGGAGGGCTAGATGAACAGGATGACCCCGTGGAGGGCTGGATAAACAGTAGATGGTGGAGGGGTGGATGAACAGTAGCACGTGGAGGGGTGGTTGAACAGGAGCCCGTGGAGAGCGGTGGTTGAACAGTAGCCGGTGGAGCAGCGCGCGGTGGAGGCTGGATGAACAGGAGCCCGTGGATGAATAGGAGCCCGTGGAGGCTGGAGGAGGTCGACGGTGGAGATGAAAAGTATCCCGTGGAGTCCCGTTTTGCGGTACGCCACGCCCCTCCCGATGAACAGGACCCCCGTTTCGACCGTAGCACTGCAACACAGTCTGTTTCGTCCGTTTTGCGGTACGCCACACCCCTCCTGATCAACATGCCCCGTTTCGACTGTAGGAGGTCCAACACAAGTCCGTTTCCTCCGTTTTGCGGTACGCCAGACCCCTCCCGATGAACAGGACCCCGTTTCGAGCATGGCCGGTCGAACACAAGGCCGTTTCCTCCGTTCTACGGTACGCCAGGCCTCGTTTCCATCGCCTGTTCCGTCCAAGCCGGTTGGCTCCCACGCATTCTGTTGCCTCCCGATGAACACGACGCATTCCGTTGCCTCCCCATGTACATGATGCATTCCGTTGCCTCCCCATGAACACGACGATGATGCAGTTTCTCCATTCCGACCCAGCCATGTACACGAGCCTTGGCCGTATATATGCGTGAGTAGGCGTTCGAGACCCCGCCCGTATGTACGTACGTGGCCGTATTTTATTTCTTGCACCCTGGCCGCTGTACATACGTGTACATGCTACGTGCGTGCCTCTACTATGACACGTGAGCGCCTCTACATCCACCAGTATGTATGTACACATTCGCGACCAGAATGACAACGCTACGTATGCTTCGACCAGGTGGGTCCTGACTGTCAGGCACTTCCTTGCATGCGAAGATGTAGATGGTGGGTCCCAACAGTTAGGGGGGCAAATTGTTTTTTTATTTTTTTTACCTGGACGCACTTCCTTGCATCCGAAGATGTAGCTGGTGGGTCCCAGCAGTCAGGGGGCGAATCATATTTTTTTCGGACGCACTTCCTTGCATGCGAAGATGTAGCTGGTGGGTCCCAACAGTCATGGGGGAAACATTTTTTTTGCAAAATAAGGTGGCCCGTCCGGTGGGTCCCTGATGTCAGGTGGAGGAATAATTATTTTGCGCGTAATAAGGAGGCACTTCCTTGCGGCTGCCGTGGACCCAGCTGTCAGCCTCTCTATGTATAGTACTCTTCAGATGGAAGTCGTTCCTTGGCCACATTGACCACGCCGCGCCGAGAGCACCAGGGTGGTGGATGACGGCGAGGCCTAGGAGCGACGCTGAGCCAGGGAAGACGCGGCAGTGGATGCCAACGCATAGAGGAGTATGAGGGTTCACTCGTTCGGCTGCGGTGTGAGGCTACCGTCGCCGCAGAATAACAGGGGGTGTGGGTGAGTAGACGGATGGCCTGGCCAGCGGCGAGAGTAGTAGGGGGCGGTGAGGCCTCCACACCATCACAGCCGGCCACGGGAGGCAGGAGCACGCGACAGGACCGATGCTGCTTTGGGCGGCTGGAGCAAGAAGACCAGAAGTTGAAGAAGCACTACGGCCGTTGGATGGACATCGTACGGTCACTAGAGCTAGAATCGTTCATATTAACTAAGTTGACAAAGCCCTCCGTCGCCATCAACTTAGTAGGCCCACAAGTCAGCCTCCCAAAAAGGTGGGTCCAAGCTAGCAGCGGGGGGACGTTTTTTCACGAAATATGGTGGCCCGTTAGGTGGGTCCCAACAGTCAGGGGGGAAACATTTTTTTCGCAAAATACAGTGGCCGTCCGGTGGGTCCCTGCTATCATGTGGAGGAATCATTATTTTCTGCATACTAAGGACGCACTTCCTTGCTGCGACCATGGACCCAGCTGTCGGCCTCTCCACATACAGTACACTTCCGATGGAAGTCCTTCCTTGACCATGTTGACCACACCGCGTTCCGTTGCATGCATGCGCCCATGGGTATGGTGCGTCCACACTGTCAGCCTCTCACGTACAGTCATCTTCTGATGACTCTCGGTTGTTGACCACGTTGACCACACTGTGCCAAGCGCACCAAGGCCGGTGGACAACGGAGAGGCCCCAGACTGGAACGACCCGGAGATGGGGAAGATGGGGCATCGGAGTCGCAGATGGAGAGGAGTGGGAAACTTGACTAGTTGGGGTGCGTGGCAGCACAGCCGCGATGCCGCCCACGGGAGACGGGCACAAGAACAGAGGTTGAAGAAGGAGCACAGCTATTGGATTAACATCCAACAGTCCAGCTACTAGAATCATTTGTTGGTTAAGTTGACAAAGCCCTGCGTACACGTCCGCTTATTAGGCCCACAAGTCAGCTACCAAATCTAACGGGTCCCAGCTGTCAACGGGATGAATAATTTTTTTCGCAAAACAAGGAGGCACTTCCTGCCGTGCGAAGATACAGCCGGTGGGTCCCAGCTGTCAGGTGGAGGAAACATTTTTTCATCTTAATAAGGAGGAACTTTCCTTGCATGCCACCATGGACCTCGTGGGTCCCAGCCGTCAGGCTCTCCACGTACAATCCTCTTCCAATGACTCTTGTTTTTTACCATGCTGCACCGAGCGTAGCGAGGTGGTGGACGACAGCGAGGCCCCGGACGGGAACGGCTCAGAGATGGGAACACGGCAGTGAAGTCGCAGATTGAGAGGACGAGAAGGGTTATAACTGGTTCTGGTGCGGCGTGGGCCTATAGTCGGTTGAGAATAACAGGAGGTGTGGAGGGTGGAGGGATAGCGTGGCCGGCGGTGGGGTAGCGCTTCGCAGCGATGCGTGTTAAGCAGAGCCGCTAGCCATCGGAGGCCGGACCAGGCGGTCCCGGCGACGCTGGAGGAAGAAGACGAGAGATTGAAGGTGCATGTCGGCCGTTGGATATAAATCCATTCGCTGTGGATGTCACAATCATTTGTTGACCAAGATGACAACGACCTGCGTAGGCTTCGACCTATTGACCCACATGTCAGCCTGCAAAAATGTGGCATACATTTAACCCATGTTTTCTAGAATGTACAGTCCATTTGCTGGGTTGGGTGAACAAATAATTTCGCGTCAATCAGGCCCATTTATATTTTCTAAGAAATCCCAACCCATTTGCACTTCCTTGAAATACACGAATTAGCTGGGCTTGTTATATATATAATGTTATGTTAGAAGGAGCAATTAATATAAAAGAATAAACCGGAGAGGCACATTATATATATATAATTAAAAAATTCACGATTTATTGCTCACAATAAAAATGAGCGTGTTATTATTAAGTTGGTCCTTAAAATCTTTGCAAGCTTTTGTACGCAATCACCAGGAATTTCCTTGCCTGTGAGTCAAAAACAACCAGGATTTTCCTTGCCAACTTTTGTTAAACATTTACTTTTATAAGTTAATAACACGTGGGATGTTTTTATAATGTATATATAAGTCTCCATAAAATATACAATATATAGTAATGATATAAATATATATATAATGTTGTTAGAAGGGAAAACATAAATTGGACACAACATTTTTATTCTTATTTATAGATAAATAGAACATAGACCTGTGTTTTATTAAAAAAATACATTGGCCTGCCGATCTTTAAGAAAAAGCCATAGGCCAGTATGGACCTCAAAAAGTAAGTTGAAACCACCGTGTCCGTATGTCGTGGGCTACGCACCTAGGCCTAGCTGATACTTGTTCGCTCTCTGGAAAAAAATGATACCAGATCCCCGAGCGAACTGGATTAAAGAGGGGGCTGGTGGCACGACTGAAGAAGCACATCAGGAGCGATTTTTTTTCTTCAAGTGGATGGCTCTTGATAGCGTTTTTTTACTTGCCTCTGCACCATACAGCTTGTATTTTTAGCCTCCCAGTCCGTCGTGGTGGACCATCAGCCCATTTGCTGGGCGGGCCAACCTACAGAAACCAGCTATTGTACCTATGAACATTCCTTTAAATCAATAAAGCTTGCGAGATCTCTCAAAAAAATCAATTTTTCATCAAGCCCCCAAAACAACGCAGTACTATGTTTGTTTTGAGGCCGAAAACATTACGGCAGGGGTTCAGTGGGGGAGACGGGAAGACAGAGTAATAAACATATTAAAAAGAGCTGATGCGTCGTTGCTACCCTAACAAAGCAGGTGCAATTATTCTCGGGAAGAAGGTGTGACGTTGACACCCAGACATCAGATACCCCACAGTAGGCATACTAACAAGTTCACACACAACTACAACAGAAAAGGTAAACATTCGTATCAAACTCAGGTTCACATGACACGTTCATATTCATAGCCAACATTCACTATCAACAACTCAAAAGATTCATATATATACAAGCTCAACATATCTATGCATCCAAATGATTGATAGATAACACGACAATATTCATACATAATTCACAAAAAGATTCAGATATACACATGTTCAGTATGTTTATGCATCCAAATGATTGAGATCACAGCCAATATGATCCATGGACGAACTTTAATTACCTAGGGTATAGACTGGTAAATGGTGTTGAGTCGGAGGTACTTCTTTCTAAAATTAATTCTTGTACGAGTAAACTTTCAAGTACATAAGAGGCAACACAGACAATCTGAACTTTGCTTGTAGGTTTATCCTCAAATAGTGGCCTCGTGCCGAGCGAGGTTTGAGCAACTTGGACACTACTTTCATCCAACTAGTTTACTCGCTCATCTTTGTCCTATAGCTCGCCAAAATTCTACATTGCGGATGAGAAAGGAGGCGGTTGAGAAAATGAACCACCCAAATTTTTTGTGCAGTTCAACTGAAATGGAGCATCCCTGGCGTGCAGACTGATTAAGTGACAGATGAATATACGCGTCAACCAACTTGTCTGTAATCTTTAGACTCCATGCCATACAGTTCGCTACCATATCTGCCGATAACCAAAAGGCACAAGTTGGGACCAAAGATTGGACTGTGTTCTTCTGGGCTATGCGCCAAGCAATATTTTTGGTGTTCACTCTCCTAATACTTGGGAGTTTGACAACTAGTTGACGCTGGTTGATAATCAAATGAATATAGGCACTTCTTGTCAACATTGATGCTTGTCTGAGTGAACTTTGGAGTACATAGCAGCAGCATAAGTATCTGTCCATCTGATCATTTTGTGTAGTTCTACTGAAATCACCCAATGCAATGATTTGCCTACGAGTTTAGGCTCCAAGTTACTCCTTTATAAAATCGGCAAACAGTAGCACAATACCAAATTACCAATACATGACAAGCACAATAATCAGGATAAAGACCAGTACCAACCTGTGTGAGGTAGCATATCAATTACTATTTCCTTTGACTGGAAGCCGAGATAAGCAAAGCGACTGACAACAAAGGAAGAAAGCAAGCCGAGATTAGCGACTGACAGGAAAGGATGGAAGTTGTCGAGGCAATGAAGCACCCAAAGTTTTTGTGCAGTTCCACCAAAATCGAGCATCCCTGTTGGCACATATATTGAGAGAGTGAGATTACTATAATAGTGGGACTAGTTGATGAAACATACACTAACAAATAGAAGCACCCTCAGTATCTTAATGGGTAAAGTTAGCAATATAGTAGTCTTGCTTAAAGAGAGGTATTAGTTTATTTAATCAGTGCCAATTAGCTCAACACTCAAAGCATTGCCATTTATCATAGGTTGCAAAACTTTAATGTGCAAAGATAAAGGAGTTTCTCATGACAGTAGCACGATACAAATAGAGATGATAGCAAACTAATATGGATGAAGGCCTTAGTCCCGTACCAACATGAGAAAAAAAGCTTATTCATGTAGTCCCATAAGAGATGATAAAGCACTCACTGGAATCACTCAATAGTATATATTTTTGTGCACTTGAAATGTATGGTTGAAATCACTCTTGTTTACCAGTGCTGAGATTATATCGAAAGATTATCAAGAACTTCCAGCAGAGTTAACTCACTGGCTGGGATATAGTTCATTGTATTTTCTTGTGTAGTTCCACTAAAATCTATGATTGGCACAACATTATCCCTTTTTGCACAAGTAGGAACAAGGTGAAACCTTCATTAGCTTAGTGAGAAATGATAGGAAGACATTAGCATATTACTCTAACAGTAGCATCAAATTCATGATGGACAATATGCAAAACATTGCCTCATTGAACCAATGGCAATAAATTGACATGCAAAACAATAGCACTATTATGTGATGACACTAATAATATTCTCTCCCTGCTCCACCACATGATTCACCTCCATAGACAAACATACACACGTACATGATTCATTATAGGGTCCTACTAAAGATTTGTTTAACTCCGACAGGAAAATTAGGCAGCAACATATTAGTGGTACTTAAGTACTCCTAATTAATTAAGTGAGACAGCAGAAGTGGAAGGGCTCCCTGGAGGATCATCTCACATGTAAGGTAGTCGTTGTCGGAGCCCTTGAGTGGCCTCGATTGAGGCCTCTGGCTTCAGCAAGATCGCCTTGGCATTGTTTATTCTTCTTCTTGTTCCTCTTCATGGTCTGTTTCTCTTTCTCCTCACTAGTTGGTGAAACCAAGTACATGATTGGCCTTCTAATTCAGAATTGGTTTTGTCACTGAGGGAGTACAAGTGTACCAGTAAAAAATAGCATTGTTTTCTCATGACAGTCAGAAAATAGAGATGAACACATGCATTAAATATCATTCTTACCTAAAGGAAGGTTATGGCGCCAATATGGATGATGAGGATTGGAACACAGATCTCCCTTTGTGCAGTTCCACCGATATGAACCAACTGCTCCATTCTGACATTCGAGTTAAACAGCACAAAAGTCACTTCTTTTAAGAAGAGTTTTGTGCAGTGCACCAAAAGGTCACAGCAGCAACCAGGTGAATTGGATATCCCTATTAGCACAAAAAGGTACAGAGGAAATAGTCAAGAGTCTCAAACAATTACAGGCAAAAACATTTGGCTAAACTTGTCATGGCTTATAACAGTAGCTTGGCTTCATTTTTACCAGGGACATTAGATTAAGAATAGCTAAATATTTGGTATAAGGGCATGGGACAGTGGCTCCACCAGCAGTCCAGCACCATGTACGTAAACATGGGCATAAAGTGGTGGTTCATAGTTTGTTGCCCCGAGAAACAAACATCCAAGAAACATATCTGGGTTGGTCCCATTTTTGTTCATTCTAGCCACCTACTCCTATGTGTGGATAGAAAATCTAGTCCTGGTCATACCACTGTGTACAGCGTTACCCCTATATTTCCCTTTTCAACCAAGAGACCGGTTGGATGACCAGTCTGTACTACTTTCACCCCCTTTCCTTCCTGTTTGTACCAAGTCCGATGTACATACTAAATTCCCCCACCCCCACTTTATTTCTTGTTTGAACCAAGTACTCCCTCCATACGGAATTACTTGTCATCAAAAAATGGATGTGTCTAGAACTAAAATACATCTAGATACATCCATTTCAATGACAAGTATTTTCGGACGGAGGGAGTACAAGATTCTACTCCATGAAGTAGCTTTACCTCTAACAAAAGAAAAAAAATAGGTGACGCTGGACCATCCGATCGAGAGGGGCTGAGAGGTAGAAAATGATGCACATGCAGCGACGTAGCGAGCTGGGGAAGTAGAGCTAAGGCAGTTTCGAACAAAGATATACCTGAAGGTCGTCGGGATGTGGATAGGTGGGAAACGGGAGGCCGGATCCGCCCACAGGCAACAATGAAGGGATCGGAGGACCTCCTGCACCGGCACTCGACCAGAGAGAATGGTGCGGCCGGCAGTGGGTCTCCTCCCTCGCTGTCGACAACAGCCTAAACCCTGCCCCTCCTCCCCTTCACCAGCGGAGGGGAATACGTCCAGATCTGTAACCAATGATGTGTTTTTTGAGGGAGAAAGACACTGTTACCACCCCTATCTTGTTTAGATCTGGAGAGGATCAGAGTGTGTGAATAGAGCAACCCTAGCAAGCAAGTGCGGAGGCTCCGGCCTATATATATGTAGTGGGGTAGTTTTCCTTTTCACTCTGTCAAAACAATCATTTAAAATTGTATAGTACATGCCAGGTCGCGGTTTTTTTAGTTGTTGATTGTTTTTTGAGATAGCTACCTGCTTGTTCCAAGTGGTGTTACAGTGTGCCAAGTTGCACTTTGTATCGTTCAAGTCTGGTACTACAAGTCCCTCCATTAAATGAACAACCACCCCCTCGTAAAAATTGTGAACAAGCCCACAGCTAATATTAGAGGAAACGTGGGTTGCCCCAACATGCATTATTATTTATATTTTCTACTCCCTCCATTCCTAAATATAAGTCTTCTTTATTAGCCACACCTAAGACACGAATTTTTTTATTAGCAGTGAACCCCACATGTCATAGACACAAAAATTGTGGCCAGATTCCCTTAGGCAAGCCAAAGTGTGTCTAACAATTTGAGCAACTCAAGTTAGGCAAGTGTGGGAAAAAAAATGTGGCAACATAAGATAAACATAGTCACATTCCAAACAGCCCCGTAATTTTTTGTGACATGCATGAAAATTTGGTTAGTTAAATTTATAGTCAAAATTTGTCAAGGTGCATCAAATAAACACATGCAAGTATAAAAAGGAAGGATGAGGCTTGCCTGCTCCTGAGCCGTGGTCCCATCCGTGCTCCCGTCTAATCCAATGACGCACAGGCCAGCCTTCCTTTGCCCCCCAAAAAAACCAGCATCATTCCCCGCCACTCCCTTTGTTTCCTGTGAAGGTATAAACCAACAAAACTGGGTGCTCCGCATGCTGTCCATGCCTAGCACCGTCTTCATCTTTTGGCGACGCTCCTCGTCTATGGAAGGCCAATTCCCACGTCGATCTGTAGCTCGTACGGCCGTGGAGCTGCCCCTCCGCCTCGGTTCGGCGACATCCACATGACCATAGTCATCGCCGAACAGGCCAGCAGCGGCACCATGGAGACAACCGTGCGAGGACGAAGAACACGGAGGCCGTGCTAGAGTGCTTGTCGTGCCCCGACGACGCATGCGACAGGGAGCACGACGTGCACCATATGTCTCTACCTGTTTTGGTGTCCAACATGAGTAGCCAGCTACGAAGACTACGGGCGTCGGTGTACGACCGCCGCGCGTTCGCTGACATCATACCTACACCGGCGGGCTTGCACAAGCGTCTCCATGTGCTCTAGGCCTCCTAGTCTTGTCCTCACCGGAGTCGTCGAAGCGATAACCATCTCAATTCTCAACCTCGCTATTCATGTCGTCCTCTATGTACTCGTCTCAATGCACGCCATGGAGTTCACTCGCAGCTGTCCGGTCAAATCCATTTTTTCATCGAAAGAGCAGGACGGTAGAAAGAGATAGAGCACCTAGTTTTTGCCCTTTTTTTGCTTTATTATAGAAACAGAGGGGGGAGTGGGCCAACGTTGTTGGTTTTTAATTCGGGGGAAACGGTGGTTAGGCTGTGCGTCGTTGGATTTGACAGGAGCACCGATGCAAGCACGGCTTAGGAGCAGGCAAGCTAGTCACGGCATGCATGCATGCGTTGTACTCCCTCTGTTTCCAAATATAAGTCTTTTTAGAGATTGCAACAAGTGACTACATACGAAGCAGAATATGTCTACATACATCCGTATGTTGTAGTCCATTTGAAATGTGTAAAAAGACTTATATCTAGTGAAGTGCTTTGATGTGTCGCGTCAACTCATACAAGACCGAGAAGTTTGATTACTACAACACCCTCTCCCCCGCGGACTGAGCTCCGGTGCCTTAACTGCCCCTGCCTTTGGTTGCATGATGGGAGGGCCAATGTAACGCCCCAGATGTAACTTTCCATATTTGTATCCAACTCTTGCCGTCTCCGGCGCTAAGTTATATTTATTTCTCGGGTTTGGGTCTTTGTCTCCGTGTGTTGTTTTCTTTTTCGGGCATCTCTTATCATGTCATCACGTGCATTGCATTTGCATACATGTTCATCTGATGCATTCGAGCATTTTCCCCGTTGTCCGTTTTGCATTCCGGCGTTTCGTTCTCCTCCGGTGGTCATTTCTACCTTTCTTTCTTGTGTGGGGTTTAAACATTTCCGGATTGGACCGAGACTTGCCAAGCGGCCTTGGTTTACTACCGGTAGACCGCCTGTCAAGTTTCGGGTCATTTGGACTTCGTTTGATACTCCAACGGTTAACCGAGGGACCGAAAAGGCCTCGTGTGTGTTGCAGCCCAACACCCCCCAAATTTGGCCCAAAACCCACCAAACTCTGCTCCATGTCCTAGAGCGTTCGATCACGATCGTGTGGGCGAAAACCGCACCTCATTTGGACTCTCCTAGCTCCCTATATGCCTATTTATACCCCCCTCCATTCGGATCTCTTCTTCCCCCGTCCGAAACCCTAAAAAAAAAACAGATCCTCTTCCCCCGCG